>NW_021637537.1:0-17357 GCF_004799145.2 Neltuma alba | reverse complement strand
CCTTCTTTCTTTTAAATTTGTCAGGTTTTAAAGAAATGAATGTACGGGCAGATCAGTTGGCACTTTTGACTTTTATTTTTTTTTTGGCCATGGACATCTTTGACGTTACCATCTATAGTGATCCATTTTCATGTAACATATAGTAATTTCGGTACTTAATATATAAGCGTTATTTTTATATTTAATTTGATTATAAATATAAAATTTTAATCTATCTTATTTTAGTATTTATTTTTTTTAAAGTATAATCGTATAGTTGTAACATATTAAGAAATTACTATCAATGAGTAATTCAAATACTCATTAATAAAAGTGTTTTAAACAAAAAAAATCTATTTATCATAAATAATTAACTTCTATAATTATTCTTAAATTAATCACTACATCTTATATTAAAAGATGGAAGTAGTATGATTTAGGGCTCATTTGATTGACCCCCAAGATATC
This sequence comes from Neltuma alba, assembly GCF_004799145.2. Lineage (NCBI taxonomy): Eukaryota > Viridiplantae > Streptophyta > Magnoliopsida > Fabales > Fabaceae > Neltuma > Neltuma alba. The sequence goes on along the minus strand of NW_021637537.1, from coordinate 16,910 downwards.
TATAGTTTCACACAACAAATTGTAATGAAAATACAATGCAACGGTAATCACATATATAAGTGCGTACACACTTAAACGTGTTAACGCCAAATTCAGATTTAGAATTTCGTTTAAACATGACGGGGGCCTCATCTAGACAACTTGCAGTTGATGCGTCAGCTTAGGCATAACTTCAACTTGTGTGTTTTTGGCACATTTTTTCGGTGCCCTTTGCATAACTTTTTTTTTTTTTTTTTTGGCGAACAACTTTAATAAATATTTGGTATTAAAAAATGGAAATATCGGTTCACTTTGTTTGGGGGTGGGTGGTTGGCGCGGGGTTCAAAAATGAGACATCGGGTCTCAGTCTGACAAATCAAGCTCCCAGCTTCACTCTCAGCCTCACAAGTAGTTTTCAATTTCCCTCCAAAAAAAAAATCTTTCATAAAATGAAAAGAAACATTTAAAAAGAAAAATCTAAGCTGACGTGTCTATTCCCGGCCAATGCACTATCCGACAACCAAGTTCCTCTTCCTCCTCAGCAACGTGTAAATGACGTGTCAGAGAAATCCAATCTCCCACGTTTGGAAAATTTCATGACACGTGGCAACTTTTACGGCGTCTTCCTTCCTCCTTATTTTCCTACCTCGCTTTCTATAAATAAGGCGTCACACATTTCGCTTCTCTCACTCGTCGTCCGATTCTTCTGCTTCTTCTTCTAATTCAAATTCTCTTGCTTCCATAATTTCCCCTCTGGTAGATTTCTCTCTTCCTCGGTTTTCTTTTTCCCACGCGTTAACATTTTCTCGGTTCATTTTCAAGGGAGAGATAGAATCCATTTCTTTTCGATCTTGTTAATTAATTTTCTCGTGAAAGAAAATGAAGGAAAGCGCAGGAAACCCTTTGCATCTTAAGTCCGTTAACCACATCTCCCTCATCTGCAGATCAGTGGAAGAATCCATAAACTTCTACCAGAACGTTCTTGGCTTCTTCCCTATCAGGAGGCCCGGCTCTTTCGATTTCGATGGCGCCTGGTAATTTCTACGTACCCTTTCCCTCCTTCAAAAAAAGAAAGAATAAATAACTCAAGAAACGTAGCAGGATTGTTTTTAATAGTTTCCTTACGTTTTTCTGTTTGATGATGAACTTTGTGAAGGCTATTTGGGTACGGGATCGGAATTCATTTGCTGCAAGCAGAAGACCCGGAGAACCTTCCCAAAAAGACAGAAATTAATCCAAAGGATAATCACATCTCCTTCCAGGTGAGATCATATTATGCTCAAAAACGTGGTTTTGGGTTCTAAACATTACTTTTGTCCTTTTTTGGAACAAAACTCTTCTTATATACTACAAATGTGTATTGATCTCTCTAAATTATTCTTTGATACGAACTTCTTATAATTAATAGTGATATTTTGAAAAAAAAAATGAGATAAAACAGATGAAGTTTTATATTTAGAATCAAATTTAACTCCCCACTAATTTTATACTATTTCCAGTCCCAATCATAAGACCGTGTTTGTAAACCATAAACGGGGTTTTATAATTGAGACCAAAGGTAATATTAAGGACTAAAGGTAATATTTATCTCATATAATGTAAAATCACGTGAAATAAGTTAAATCAAACACCCATTGGCTCTCAGTTGTCAAACGGTTTTACTGATGGATGATGGTGATTTGTGTTTTGAAGTGTGAGAGCATGGGAGGAGTGGAGAAGAAGCTTAGGGAGATGGAGATGGCGTACGTGAGGTCCATGGTAGAGGAAGGTGGGGTTCAAGTGGATCAGCTGTTTTTCCACGACCCAGATGGGTTCATGATCGAGATATGTAACTGCGATAGTCTTCCCGTGGTCCCATTGGCCGGTGAGGTTGCCAGATCATGCTCTCATCTCAACCTCCAGATGATGCAGATTCAACAAGTGGTCCATCCTTAATTAAGGACACGCCCGTATCAAATTTGAATCCCTCTCAGATATACATCAACAAGACTATTCCACTTGATTTATTAGGGTTTATCTTTGTCCTTCTTCTTTTTCTCGTAATTAATACTTGTTTGGAAGGATATTCAAATCAATGAAATAATTCCATCATCGCCCCAGGAAGAGGAACCTAGTACCTTCTTGTTCTTTATCCTTTAATGTGGTTTTGTTTATTATAGTTGATTAGGTTGGTTTAAGTTGTAAATAATTGCATGGTTATCCCAAACTATTACGTAATTATGAAATGATCAATGATAAATTAGTAGTATTATTGTTTTGTACCATTTGGTTGATGTGGCTTCGTATTGTCCTTGATCAAAGTCCACCACTTGCAGCTTTCATTATATGGTGGTGGGGTCCTTCAGGGTACGTCGCCATCGTTGTACGAGTAAGTTCTCATCAACATTTCAAGGATCAAAACCCATAGATCAATAACCTGATTTTTGCTTACCATAATCTGTTCATATAAACCGCAGTACAAATTCTTTTCACATACTTATTTTATAAATTGTAAAATCATGATTGAAAAGTCAGTTCAGGACCTTAAAGCATGAGAAGCAATGAGTTGATGAACATCGATAGACCGAGATTGAACCAAAATCGTTATAATTAAAATAATATAACTTAATTAAAAAGACATTAATTAATAATTAAGTGAACCAACACTCGTGTATAAATAATACATAATTCAATAAAATAGAATTACTAAAGTAAAAGATATTGATGAATTGTTTCTTCCTTTAAAAAAGTCAAAATGGCATTGCTTCAAACTTGGTAAAAAAGAAAAAAAGTAAAATTCAAACTCACTACTTTAAATGTCCGACTTAGATTAGGTTTTAGTACTATATTGTTTCAGCCTTTTAAATATTTATGCAATTTTTACGCTATATGCTTTTTAATCACTAATGCCGTCATAACTAAGGGTGTGTTTGGATGAAACCAAATCATGGTTTGAAAAAGTGATTCTGGAGAATAGATTCTGGGAAGAATAGATTCTGGGAAGAATAAATGTTATGAAAAAGTGATTTTGAGAAGTGAGAGTGTTTGGATAGTTGTTATCAGAAGCACTTTTTATATATACAAATTACTAAAAAAAAGACATAAGTTAATATGATAATTACAGAAAAAATAGATTTTATGATATATTTTAATTTGAAGGAATAAAATTGTTAATAGTATATTTTTTATTAACATAATTAATAATACATAAGATAATATAATTAATAAATAATTAATATGTATATATATTTTTAAAATATAAGATTAAATATGTTTATAAAAAAATATGTTTATAAAAAAAATAACAAGATTCATATCCTATAAACTCTCACACTCTCCCTTTTTTCTCCAAAAGCAAAAAATTTCTGCTTTTTCCAAAACCATAGTTTTGGAGCTAAAACCATAGTTTTGGTCCAAAACCACGGTTTGCCCAAAACCAGTGGGTGTTTGGGTGACTTATCACCCAAACCATGGTTTGGGGTGTCACCCAAACGGAGCCTAAATCTTAACTTGCATGTCTCCATTTGTTGCTCTCTCTCTCTCACACCAAGAACACAATATGTTGGGTGGCGTTGTAGATAATATATATGGAGGAGAATCCAGGATCAATTGCTTTGAATGAGGCAGATTCCAGTTATTAATTGTGACTGGCAAAAAAAAAACAGCATAGTTGCTTTAATTTAATTAATTCAAATGCAATACTTTAATTTATTTTGTTTTTGAGTTTATATTTTTTTTTTCTAAACTATGTATCTTTATTATTCCACATCTTAAACGGATATTTCTAGGCAGTATAAATTATTAAAAAGATATTTTTTTTAAGGAAACAGCATATATTTGTTCACAAAGAATTAAGTTATTAATTGATTTTATTAATCTCCATAAATTAAGTATTTAATTTTTATATTTAGAATGGGAGGCAATATATGGGTGGTTTGGTGAGTAGGAAAGGACAATTATGATGACGGCCAAAGGGGGGCAGAGACAATGACCCTTTTTCTTTTGCCACACTAAAGTTTAGCCGCATATATACATGTATACAAACAACGTGTCCATTTTGTTTTTTTCAAGTCTGAATATGTCACTATATTAAGCGAATAGTAAGTATCATGTCATTTGCGTCTTAAGACAAGTCATTTACTTCTTTCTCCCTACCCCATTAGTGCTTAATTAATCTTGATAATTAGTATGAGAGAGGGGATGCCGCAGATAGCCTGAAAAGCTAATTATAATTATTAAGGTCGAACCCTGCTACTAATTATAATTATTTATGCGTGAGGTTTTGAATTTGCCTTCTTTGTAGGCATCATATTACCTTCGGTCTTTAATATAAAAGTTAAATATAACTAATTTGATGTTATTAAAAAAATTAGTTAAGTTAGTTATTTGTAATAAACGGATGTTATCTTTTCTACAATACCTATATTAATCATATGCGTTAGAATTATCAGTTGATGAAAACTTCTTAACATGTGTAATTACCATAGAGATTATTTGAAAGCAAAATACATAAATATTTGAAACAAAGTGTATTAAAGTTTTATATTTAATATCATATTAAATTTTTAACCAGCGCTTATATTGAGAACTAGAATTGTGAGATCGTTAAATGAAGGATAGCAAGAAAAAAAGGATTTATATAGAGGGATATGAGTTACGAGCAGAACGTGCCTATGAGTTATGCTATGGAGAAAAACAAATTAAACTGCTCCTTGTCCTTAAAATAATTTAGTTAGTTATTTGTAAAAAATATACGTTGGTATTCAAAATTATCTTTTTAATTAATCAATAGAATTGAAAAATATTCCAATAAAAACCCATTAATAAGTGCAACTAATTGGAATAATTTGAAGAACAAATTATAAATTTGAAAGAGGTTGGAATATTATATTTAGAATCCAAATAAACTCCTCAGTTATCTCATACATTTAGAGCTCATATCGTCTTCGTCTCTTACCAAATTCAAATCCAAGTATGCAACAAAAGCTAGAGGCCTCTAGCAAGCATCTGCTCATAATTCTCAATGGACTGAAGTCTCTGGATCATGAGTTGTTTCCTAAAATTGTTGATGAAAGCTTCAGCACTCGCATTTATGTCTTCCGTCGTCGTCCTCTCCAGCGTCTGCTTCTTCCCCTCTTCTTTTTCCCGCGACGATCCCGCCGCCGCTTCTTCCTCCTTCATTGATCTCTTCTCCTTCAAATCCACAGCCTTGTAGTTCTTGTTCTTCATCTCTTCTTCGCAGCCTTTTCTCATTATTGGTCTCCTCTTGAAACGTCAAGTAGCCTTATGTATATAAATGCTTGATGATGACTGAAACAAGATAATATGGTTGACAGATATATATATATATATATATATATATAAAACAAGACAAGAGGGAACAAGTGGAACATGGCCTTCATTAAGTAGCTTCATTAATTTGTGTTTTGTGTGTAAAGATGGTGACAATTAAGTGACAGCTATGACAAGCTGTAAAAGGATCCTATTGAGCTTCCAAAATTAGCGCCAAATATCACATATGATTATTTTAATAAAAAAGCTATTTATATATATAATAAAAAAGTCCCATATATTCAATTAAATATATATGCATGAATAAAATAATGGTCCATCACATCCTGCCGACTTTATTTGGGGTGTGAAAGTTACATAACAAATTAAAAGTCAACAAATAGAAGCATATGGGGTGCAATTATTTGAGCATTATGGAAGCCCATCTTGCGGCTTAAGAGTTGCATAATGTATATGTAAATAAATAAGGTACATTGCATGCACCAATATGAACATAAATGCGGATATATGCGTTATATATGCATGCCCATCCTTGGAATTATGCAACCTTTAACACGTACGGTTTCCCACCCCCTTCTACCATTATTTGGCATAAATTTGCCACTCAATTAGGAAATAAGGGCTTGTTTGATTTTATTATCTATTTTCATGTTTCTAAAGTAATTCTGTAAAGTAATTTTTCAGAATAAGTTTTGAAAATAAAAAAATTTAAAAGTTTTGTTTGAACTATTATTTTGAAAAGCATATCTAAAATGAAGTGAAGGGTGAGAAAATAGTTTGTTTTCTGAGCATAATGGTCATTAATGAAAATAGTCGAAATACAATGGTCTTTGCTTATTCTCTTCCTTTTTCTTTTTTTTTTGGTTCTTCAGAACAAATTTTAACTTTTTTTGGTTTTTAGAATGCATAACTAAAAAGACATTTAAAAAAAAAAGTTTCAGTATTTTGTTTTGTAAAATTTATAAATCTTTAATTTTCCTGTAAACTACTATTGATTATGCGTATTAAAGAAAGTTTTCATTAGTGAGGGTAGTTTCTAATGTAGATTATTAAAATGAGTATATTTTAGGAAAACAAACACATATTTATTACACATAAAGTAACTAAATTATTATTTTTTAATATCTATACATTACTTACTTATCTGCATTTAGAATTGTAGGGAGTGTCATATTGCAATAATCATATATGACTAATTAAAGTGAATCCCATGTATTTGCGTATAAATTTTGAAATGGCTACTAAAGCTTGGCCTCATGCATTTACATGAAGTTCAAAGTGAATCATACTTTTTTGTCACTTATGAAAATGTAACTTTTCTACTATTTTCTTTAGATAGATTAATGAAGATGTAAACTTTTAATCAGTCTCTTCTTTCAAAAAATAGAGTTTAAACTGAAGCATAAGGAGAAACATGCACAAATTTGTCAAGACACACACACACACACACACACACACACAGAGAATGCAGATAGGATTTTCTTTTTGGGTCTGTAGCCACATCGTTCTGACTGTTTGTGAGTGACTTGGATTTTTGAAGCCCAGGCATAGCTATAGGCTATATAGACCAACAACGAACTCATGTCATGAATTGTCCTTTCACCAACAAAAAAAAAAAAAAGAAAAGGGAAGAGGCCCCTTCACTGTTAAGCCCAAACAAAGAAAAGGTAAGACCTTCACCCTCCAAGCACCACACCATTGTCGTTGATTAAAAAAACAGCACAATTTGCAGAGCTCACGTCCCAGAAAGCCCATGGAGGCGCTTCACCGTCTATCATTTCGTTTCCTCTCCGTACCCCTAGCTGAAAGGTGCCTCCTAACTGCTTCAACAACCCCGACATTGTCCCCTGCCCGAGTATCACTATTCAAAGCTGGAAATTCACTGTTCTATGGGAACCCCACTACCTCGAAGTCTTTCAACTCGGCATCTCCTAGGAGGGTGGCCAAAGCAGGATGGTTTGTGGGTCTTGGAGCTGATAAAAAATTAAGCTTGCCTGACATTGTCAAAGCCGGTGACCCAGTTCTCCATGAACCTGCCCAAGAAGTTAATCCTGATGAAATAAGCTCCGAGAGGATCCAGAAGATCATCGATGATATGATAAAGGTCATGAGAAAGGCTCCTGGGGTTGGCCTAGCGGCTCCGCAGATTGGAATTCCCTTGAGGGTCAGTTAAAATTTTGATGATTTAGATACACAAGGTTCCCCAAATTCTTCAATTTTCTTGACTTTGTTCTTCTCGGTGCAATCTGAATTCTCAGCTCATTTGCCCTGTGTGGGTCACTGTAACTGTTTCATGGGGAAGAAAGCAACCGTGACAACACGAGGAAGAAAACAACCATGACAATAAATTGTGCTTAAAATATGATTCTTTGGTCGTGTACTTACTCTTTGAGCACAGGTGCTCTGTCATGATGTTTCCATTAATAGTCGACGGTCTAGGTGGTTCTCCTTGGTTGCCTTTTCATCTTATGTCTCTTGATTAGCGACTTAAGCGAACTTCTTAATGGTTGTTTGTTGAATTTTGTAAATTGAAATCACCGTCTTTGGGTCTAAAATACCATATGAATATGGGACATACAGAAATACCTGGAGGCGCCAGGCGGGCGGACAAAAGGCTGCTTAACTTGCTTCTTAATGCGAAGTACAATATTCATTATGTAAACATGACTTCTAAGTAGTGGAGGAGTCCATTGGTGACTAATTTTATTGCTTAACAATATATTGAAGATCTAAAGTATCGTGATTTATAGTAATAGCATACTGTTCTGAGTACTACCGAGGAATGTGCTGAAATAATAATAAGTATGTATTGCCTTTTTGTTTATGCAGATAATTGTTTTGGAAGATACAACAGAGTATATTAGTTATGCTCCCAAGGAAGAGATAAAAGCTCAAGATAGGCGACCCTTTGATCTTTTGGTATGTCCATCCCACAGAAGAGAAAAGCTTGCAATAAATTCTGTAGTTTTTTTCCTGAAGGTATGTTATCTTGAAATACAAATTCATTAGTTCTGTTGAGGCAGGTTATCCTAAATCCAAAGCTGGAGAAGAGAAGCAACAGGACGGCCCTATTTTTTGAAGGTTGCTTGAGGTAATATTCTCATTATTTGGAAAGGACTTATTTTAGATTTTTTTTCCCCTGCCATCATAGTTGCTTTGCACACTACCAATTGATTCTTTTTTGCACATGGTACAATTCAGTAACTGTGACCAAGTCAGGCTAGAAATATAAGACCATGCACACCTTTTATAACTCTTCAATATGAGTTCTTGAGCATCCTGCATAAATGTACGATACTTGAACATTTAAATGAACTGTCAAGAATGTGGATGTGGTGTTCTTTCATAAGTAATGGCGGTCCTTCATTTAAGCATTTGGTTTATAGTTGATGTGGTTGAAAATAATAATTGTTCTTAATGGTTAAGAGGAAGGTTGTCAAACCCTAGAGCTGCTGAGATTTTTTTTTTTTTTTTTTGGTTTTATTCTCGGGTGGGGGATGGCTCTGATGGTTTAGGGGTATATCTAATGGATTTTATATATATGCCCATGACATATTGTAATTTCAATGCCTCTTGAAGTGGAAAAAAGAAAACTAGTTAAAAGAAAGAGTAGAGAGTAACAGACAGCAGTATGTCTGGTGAACCAAAGAAGAATCTTTTAGGCTTAAGGAGCAATTGATCAAATTGAGGGCTTCTTGTTGAGAGAGCAGTCTATTATTCTTCAGATGTGGGGTGGGATGTGGCAAAGAGAATATTGGTAGAAATTTTCCCCCAAAAAAAAACAAGAAGAAAGAAATAAAAAAGAAAAATCCAATTTCATAAAAATTTTACAATAGTAAGTTTGGTTTTTAAATTTGTTTGTGGCCCTAATTTGGTTGCAATTTGATGCATTTCCTGGTCTAAACCCTTGAAATTTTGAGTGTATTGTTAAGTAGCTAATTTAACACCGGTTCAAGGAAATATCAAATCCTGATTTATTCCTTAATCTCTAATTATCGAACAATCTCAGTATTTTTGTACAAATCCACCGTAGTATTATTAATTATATGTAAACAAGTTAAAGATGACTATTCGCATATGCTCTGACGATGTCAAGATGTTGGGATCTTAAGAACGTTCTAATCACTAAATACAATATCATCTATACTCAAGTTTGGTGTAAATGTATTTTGTGTCCAACATCCAAATGCTTTGTAGCGAAGTACTGAGCAAATGTTTAAGCATTTGATTTCTGATTTATCAATTTGAAGAGTAAACATGGCTGCAATTAATTATAGGGGATTCGCAATTGCAACATGGTGGGATTAGATACTGTCTATTGGGTTATCTTCTCAAGTTCAATTCAGTCGCAATATGATAGAGGTAAAAAAGAATTGACCGCATTCTTGATGTGGGTCACAGTTTCTCAATATAATAATTCTAGCCTGTATAGTGCTTTGGGTTTGATGTGGCAATGAGGTGTGTAACAACATGTATTCATTGTTATCCATAGTTATTAACATCTTCCTCCTTATTGATATTCTGCAGTGTAGATGGATTTAGAGCAGCGGTGGAGCGATACCTTGATGTTGAGGTCACAGGTCTGGATCGTAATGGAAAACTCATCAAAATAAATGCTTCCGGCTGGCAGGCTCGAATATTACAGCATGAGTGTGATCATCTTGATGGAACCCTCTATGTTGATAAAATGGTTCCTAAGACTTTTAGAACGGTAGAAAACTTGGACTTGCCTCTGGCCCAGGGCTGCCCAAAACTAGGTCCTCGCTGATCCCGGGTTTTGATGCTGCCTTCCACTTTTTGCTAGAGCATCAAAACTGGTTTCTTATGAATGTTAGTGAGGATTCGTGAGTCCAAATTGAAGTATATCATCTATATGATTGAATGCTGTCTCAATTTGAGCATGGGGAAAGCCCTGTAAGTTTTGTTGTATTATGTTCTCGTAACTTCCATATGATTGAGTGCTGCTGTCTCAATTTGAGCATGGGGAGAGCCCCTTAAGTTTTGTTGTATTATGTTCTCATAACATTTTTTTAAATAATATCTACCTTTTCAGTTTAATTCCCTTCAGGTAAGGTTCAATGTTAAGGCTTATTTGGAATTACAATTCAGAGTCTTCAGAGGCACTTAAAATGGCTGAGCAATGTTAATTTTATATGCTATTTTGGAGATTCCAAGTTCCAGTCCTATTGCTAACAAGAATAGGTTGTCCTCTCTGCGTGGCCGCTAGTAAAGCAACACGTGCAGATGATTTTACGATGATCTACGAACTCTAATCAGCAGATTCTCTATTGGACATATCTTCTTCGTACAGTACTTTCAATAAACTTGGATGCTTCAGCTGACGTGTAAATTTGGACTCTCATAGGCCAATCATCAATAGAATTGTAAGAATATCAGACACGGTTTGAATTTAAAAAAAAAAAAAATTTACCTTTACCATAATTACATATTTATTGTTGATTTGTAATGAGCTAAGTTTACTTGGTATGCCTGAGAATTCTTCGACCACTCAAGAGGAAGAATTAAACTGCACCTCCCCAATCACCTGGAATTTGTTACTGGTAAACTGGTTACAGAAAAGGCATCCATATACTATATAATCATATTTTCTTTACAGAGTGGGTTTGCTCAGGTATATGGAATAAGAGTCCAATTCTTCCAAGATTTTCTGCGCACTGAGAAAATTACCGGTCTCTGGAAAACAATGAGGAGGGTAAACCCGACCATTTGTATAACCATGAGCTTGCCAGCAGTATGATCTTATGTTTCCTCCAAAGCCTAGTGTGAGATAAATATCTTCCAGGTATAACCTTTCACAAGGAGAGTCATCACTGCAAGCAAATTTTATAGCTTCCTCTGTTGCTGAAGTTCCTCTGATACCAATGAAGGATATATTCTCCACCTTGACAGCTGAGGTCTGTATTTCGTTAAAATAATGGATGTTAACATATGATTTGATACAAAACTTCACGTTCCAAAGCAGTATCAAAGGAAAATTATGAACATTTATTTATCTGAATCTTGAAGAGAAATGAAGGGCAATCTTTCTTGGAGGCTGAAAATAAGTGTGTACTATGAGCTGGGATCGGCCAACAGAAAAATTAATTAGTAATGTGACAAAACACTGTGGCAGGCTAACGCCTGAAAATGTTACCAGGGAAAATTTTTATACCTGGTTCCGACAAGGATGGGGGGAATCGCAGTAAAACTGGTCTATTATAATTGGGTTTGACACATTCTCCATCACAATATTCTTGAAAGTGATCTTGGAAGCAAAACCATCACCACCCTAGCGAAGAAATCACACAAGTTGATTAGCATGTGCATCTCTGCATGACAGAAGAAATGGAAAGTGCTTCAATCTTGTAAAGAAGTCTTACCTGCCATGTTTTGATCCTCACTCCATTATCAGTTTGATAAAGATAAGATTCACTAACCATTACGTTTTCTACCTTCTCCCATGATCCATTTTTTCCTAAGCTCCCAATGCTGAAGATCAGGTTTTGGTATTACTTAACATGTTCTTGCTTCTTAATGTCTAAAAGCATAGTCAATTGAGGGGGGGGAAAAAGACTTTCACCTGATGCCATGGCCTGGACCACAAGAAATGTTTCTGATCTTTATCTGTGACGAGTTTCTTACTATCGAGATACAATCGTCTCCTGACATTAACCATGATGATGATGATATATAATTTTCCCCGATTTCATTACTGGTTACGGATAAACATGGTGTTATTTGGTTATTTATTGTTCATTTTGCATTTGTGTGATTATTTTCTTGCCGCTCTTTCATCTCTCGGACAGAAACATGGAAGAACAGTTAACTGCTTAAATTTGAAACAGATGGTTTAGAAGTTAGAAAAAGCTATGCATCAAATACTGAAAAAGTATGCAGAAGTTGACAAGCATGTCATATTCAACCAGTTATTTAAGCAGCAAAGACTTCTCAGGAAAATACCAGCTCACGAGGATGAAGAACAATATTTATGTGATATAAAGCTAATGTCGAACTTTTCTAAAGATTATAGCACACCTGTTCTAATTAAGCTGTCCTTGACCTCTATACCCTTTGTTCTACTAATGTGGATTCCATCAGTGTTAGGGCTGGAAGCCGGAGCCAAAACAGCAAGCTTTGATGCAACAACTCTCATACAGTTATTAAATGCCATGTGCATTTGTTGGCTATTTAGGATCGTAAGTTCTCCAACCTTCAGATTCTTGCATTTATAAAAAGTGATTGCCTGCAGTGTAAATATAGATTTATATTCATCTGATGAACAGATTATCAAATGGAAAGCGTTGGGGCAGCACTCACCGTTGGAGCAGGTCGACATGGCTGCCAAAGGAAATTTGGAGTCACTTAAAAGCTCTATACTCACAACATTCGAATTTTGTTTTGAAAAAAAGGGACATGAATCTTAAAATAGGAAGGTAGACGTACATTTGATGGCTTGGTCTTGCAAGATCTGTCCCACCATTTCTGTCCCATTCCATTGATTTTTCCTTTACCTTCTAGAGTGAGATATTTCAAGCCGTGGAAGTAAAGCCATTTTCGCGGATTTAAACCATCCCAGACTTCAGGATCTTTTGGGGCAGATATTGTACCTAAGATCTTTCCAATATTCAACAAAGGTCATTGAAAGATAGAGTTCCTGGAATTGAACTTGAATGTCTAAATAGATGTAATTTTCTATGCATACTTTTAAAGTGATCTTAGATCTGCAAGGCCCTCCCATATCAATTGGATAAATCAGAAACTCCTTTTCAGGTGGGAACAGGATAGTTATTCGTCCAGACATGGCACAAGCAGTTTTCCAGACTTCTTCCACTGCCTGATAAAAGAAAAGGGGAACAAAAGATGTTAAGAAATGGTTTAATAATATGATGATGCCTGAACGCCGAGTTAGCAAATGCAAAATTTTACCTCATTTTATCAGATGAGTTTTCTTAGATTTCTCACTTATTGCCAACAGGTAAGAAAATTCAACAGCAGGAAAATCAGTTAGCTATCTCTTGAAAACCTCTTAGGTAGATTCGTCAACAAAATATAACTGTGGTTCACACCACGTGAAGAGAGACCTCAAAACAAGCAAAAATCACCTTTTGCCATGCTTATATATCCCTTCATAATTGATTATGCTTATTCTTTTTAGAACAAGTTTTCCCAAGAATCTCTCATACTTTCTTTGGGTAAAACTTGCAGTTAAGTATTTAAGCAAATTGATATGCAATCCCACATATTCATGTAGCAATAGTAGATTCTCAGAAAACCTTACTTTAGCAGTAGATTCTCCAAGAAACCTTACTTGGTTACAGGATTTACGGCTAAAGAATACATTCTGTTAACTCATGGGTACTAATGTTGTCGCCCCCAAAGTATGAAACCTCAAAAGTTGAGGCCCTCGTAAGCAAAAAATGAAAAACCTTATTTAAAGAAAGGGCACTGTTTCAGAAGCGAATAGCAAAATATAGAAAGGTAAAGTTAACGAAACTAATATTACCTTGGTGTCATTATGGTGGCCATCCCCTTCTGCCCCATACTGAGCTACAGAGAGGACCCGTTTAAGACTGCAGCGGGCAGAGACCGACCCGGAACGTGGAAGCTGTATTACAGTATCTGATCCTTGTATGTGGTTTGGGTGCAGAGAAAGAAGAAGCAAATGGAAGGAGATAATTATAAATGGAGAAGAAAATGAAACAGATCCCAGGTTCTTCATTTTCTGTCAGATCATGTCGGCCGACGGTGAAGGGATCAGCGGGAGAGGGAGACAAAGTCTTGGATTAATCCTTACAAGCTCAACAGCCAACTTCAGGGTCTGGGAGCAGCTAACGGCATTCCAGTCCTATAAATAATTAACGACTCTTTTTTTTTTAAAAAAAACTTTTCCCAAAACAAAAAAAACCAAAAAAGTTCTCATCCGTGGTAGCCAGAAGATGTTGCCCGTGCGTGCACGCACGGGATGAATAAAAATATGTTAAAAAATCTGCATTTATAAAATAATGAAAAATATTTAAAATTTAAGAAAAACTGAAGATAAATCACTCGTTGAAAAATCAATTAGCAAATGGCCCGAGGATAATAAATTAGAAGAAGGAAGATAAGTTGTACACAAAGAAAATTAAGTTATATAGAAAGAAAATGATTTACACAAAATGTTACTTAAATTTGAAGAACTAATTTACACAAAATTAAGTTATAAGAGAAGTTCGGCTGTACAAAATGAAAATATCTCATAAAAGATTATTGCCTACCCGGAAAAAAAAAAAAAAAAGGATCATGCACAAGAAAAGTTATGTTACACAAAAACCATTTTGTCAATTAATTTCTCAACAAGGATTTATTTCCAATTTAATTTGACATGAATAGAAAGCGCTTTTGTTTCTTAAAAGAAAACAATTAAGGATATGATTAACACTTGTATAAAAAGCAAACTTGCTTAAAAAAGACGTTACCCTTTGTCCCTAGTGTTTTGAAAGGAATTAGTCTCTATTTCAATAGAGAACACTCCTTATCCCAATTATTAAAAAGAAAAGATTGGCCAATGAATCATAATCTAAAGATTCACAAATTTTATAACTTGTTAGAGTTTTTACATATTATACATGAACAGAGATATTGATATTGACACTTAAATTTCCTTATATGTACTAATTAAAGAATATAATGAACTAAATTTTTCATCCCCATATAAGCTTCAATGAAAATGAAATTTGTATAACAAGACATCAAATCAGAAACAAAAACAAGAAATGAAAGTGGGGAGGAAGGTAACAACACAGAAAAGAACTTTTGTTTTACTAATTGCGTGAAGTGATTGTTGTCGTCTTTCTTTCTTTAATTTCTCTCCATGTTGTTACATGATGCATGTTTGGTTTATGAATCCTAAACTAGGGCTTCTTCTTCTTCTTCTTTTTTGATCTCACAGAATTAGTCAAAATCATATCTTTCTGATGAAGGAAGAAGCAAAATAACATATGAAGTCACAAAACCAAAACAAGAAGAAAATTAAAGTGACCATTAACAAGGATGTCGTGTTATATGTTTGTTGCTCTAAATTGAGCTTTTTCCGTTTAACATCATTTTCAGACCGTTCCAGCTTTTATTTCCCCTTCTTCTGGTAGGAGACATGGCTGGCAATTATTTAATCATATTTCACAAAATAATCCATCATATTTGCATGACTTTGATCTGGTCTTATAAGTGAAACACCTCACTCCTTCTCAATCTATAACTTAATTGAGATATTTGTTTTGGTCGCAATATAATCCACTTTATACATGCCCAAAAAAGGGTTCTCATATGGGATAGTTTACATTATAAACGATTATTAATTTTTTTATCACTAATTTGTATAAATTAATTATTTAAGTCCACCTTTAGGATCAAAGGAAGTGAAAGGAGGGGAAAAAAAATATTTTGTAGGTAGTTATATTTTTTTTCTCAAATTTTTAACTTGACAAGTATGTTTTTTGTTAAATCTTTTAATTTTACTCTGTTAGCATCAT
This sequence comes from Neltuma alba, assembly GCF_004799145.2. NCBI lineage: Eukaryota > Viridiplantae > Streptophyta > Magnoliopsida > Fabales > Fabaceae > Neltuma > Neltuma alba. Next base: position 1,152 of record NW_021637537.1, on the reverse strand, counting down.
TAGCCAGTGGCTAACAATGCTAATATAGCAAGGTTACAGGACTAACAATGCTCACAGAGAAAAGTCAAAACATGTAATAAAGAGGAAAGATTTAATTACCAAATTAAAAATTAAGAAAAATTATAGGTACATGCAAAATAATTTTTTAAGATAAAACCTCAGATTTATATCATAGTTCAATAACGTGCATTGAATTCTAATATGGTTAAAAAAAAAAACGCGATTCAAATATGTTTTTGGGTGCTTTAAATGTTCATATCCATATTGAAAATTCAAACAGACATGTTGGTATCAATGTTATTTACCATTCAATAATGCTATCTTCTGTCATTTTGTTACTTACAATTAATGAAAATTTATCTATGGAAAAAATTACTCAAACCCCCTGTAGTTCTGTGCTTTTGAATTTTCATTTTTAAAAAATTTATATGGAATATAGATACGAATAATTTAATACATTCATCTTCTATAGTATATACATGGTGCGCAGTAATGACTTGAATTGATGTGCTTATTCTCACCACAATTATTTATAATATATAGGAAATTATATGATTAAATAACCACTGCTTATAATTTAATTAATTATGTGCTTATGTAATCCTGATATTTAAAAAAAATGCTCGACCAAAATGAAATAAGGATGTCACTACATAAAACAAAAGGAAAAGCCAATATGCAACTTTCAAAGAGAGTATAGGTCATACCATTGACCTATATAAGGCCCAAAAAGATAAATTAATTAATATAGGGGCAAATGGAGAAACTTATTTTAATTGTATTTGATTGACTCTATAACATATGGTTAGGAACTATATATATTTATTTGTAAAATATATTCGGATGGTCACATTAAATATCAATGATCATTCACTTTTGGCTCAAGGTTCAAGCTTAATGGTGTGTTTGGATATGACAATAATATTTTGAAGTGAAAGTTCTTAACCAGGATGAATATGACTATCGAATAAAGGATTCATCAAATATCTTAAATTCTTCCTAACACAGCTGTGCAAGGTGTGTATGTGCCCCTCCCATTTATAATATAAAACTCAATTAATTAATTTGATTAAATTTAAAAAATTAGATAAATTAGTTAATTATATAAAAAAATATAATTTTTTTAAAATATTATGATCATCTTTCTCAATA
>NW_021637536.1:0-84302 GCF_004799145.2 Neltuma alba | reverse complement strand
ATTAAGTAGCTTCATTAATTTGTGTTTTGTGTGTAAAGATGGTGACAATTAAGTGACAGCTATGACAAGCTGTAAAAGGATCCTATTGAGCTTCCAAAATTAGCGCCAAATATCACATATGATTATTTTAATAAAAAAGCTATTTATATATATAATAAAAAAGTCCCATATATTCAATTAAATATATATGCATGAATAAAATAATGGGCCATCACATCCTGCCGACTTTATTTGGGGTGTGAAAGTTACATAACAAATTAAAAGTCAAAAATAGAAGCATATGGGTGCAATTATTTGAGCATTATGGAAGCCCATCTTGCGGCTTAAGAGTTGCATAATGTATATGTAAATAAATAAGGTACATTGCATGCACCAGTATGAACATAAATGCGGATATATGAATTATATATGCATGCCCATCCTTGGAATTATGCAACCTTTAACACGTACGGTTTCCCACCCCCTTCTACCATTATTTGGCATAAATTTGGCACTGAATTAGGAAATAAGGGCTTGTTTGATTTTATTATCTATTTTCATGTTTCTAAAGTAATTCTGTAAAGTAATTTTTTTCAGAATAAGTTTTGAAATAAAAAAATTTAAAAGTTTTGTTTGAACTATTATTTTGAAAAGCATATCTAAAATGAAGTGAAGGGTGAGAAAATAGTTTGTTTTCTGAGCATAATGGTCATTAATGAAAATAGTCGAAATACAATGGTCTTTGCTTATTCTCTTCTTTTTTTTTTTTTTTTGTTCTTCAGAAAAATTTTTTAACTTTTTTATTTTTTTTAAATGCATAACTAAAAAGACACTTAAAAAAAAAAGTTTCAGTATTTTGTTTTGCAAAATTTATAAATCTTTAATTTTCCTGTAAACTACTATTGATTATGCGTATTAAAGAAAGTCTTCATTAATGAGGGTAATTTCTAATGTAGATTATTAAAATGAGTATATTTTAGGAAAACAAACACGTATTTATTACACATAAAGTAACTAAATTATTATTTTTTAATATCTATACATTACTTACTTATCTGCATTTAGAATTGTAGGGGGTGTCATATTGCAATAATCATATATGACTAATTAAAGTGAATCCGATGTATTTGTGTATAAATTTTGAAATGGCTACTAAAGCTTGGCCTCGTTCATTTACATGAAGTTCAAAGTGAATCATACTTTTTTGTCACTTATGAAAATGTAACTTTCTACTATTTTCTTTAGATAGATTAATGAAGATGTAAACTTTTAATCAGTCTCTTCTTTCAAAAAATAGAGTTTAAACTGAAGCATAAGGAGAACATGCACAAATTTGTCAAGAACACACACACACACACACACACACAGAGAATGCAGATAGGATTTTCTTTTGGGTCTGTAGCCACATCGTTCTGACTGTTTGTGAGTGACTTGGATTTTTGAAGCCCAGGCACAGCTATAGGCTATATAGACCAACAACGAACTCATGTCATGAATTGTCCTTTCACCCAACAAAAAAAAAAAAAGAAAAGGGAAGAGGCCCCTTCACTGTTAAGCCGAAACAAAGAAAAGGTAAGACCTTCACCCTCCAAGCACCACACCATTGTCGTTGATTAAAAAAACAGCACAATTTGCAGAGCTCACGTCCCAGAAAGCCCATGGAGGCGCTTCACACGTCTATCATTTCGTTTCCTCTCCGTACCCCTAGCTGAAAGGTGCCTCCTAACTGCTTCAACAACCCCGACATTGTCCCCTGCCCGAGTATCACTATTCAAAGCTGGAAATTCACTGTTCTATGGGAACCCCACTACCTCGAAGTCTTTCAACTCGGCATCTCCTAGGAGGGTGGCCAAAGCAGGATGGTTTGTGGGTCTTGGAGCTGATAAAAAATTAAGCTTGCCTGACATTGTCAAAGCCGGTGACCCAGTTCTCCATGAACCTGCCCAAGAAGTTAATCCTGATGAAATAAGCTCCGAGAGGATCCAGAAGATCATCGATGATATGATAAAGGTCATGAGAAAGGCTCCTGGGGTTGGCCTAGCGGCTCCGCAGATTGGAATTCCCTTGAGGGTCAGTTAAAATTTTGATGATTTAGATACACAAGGTTCCCCAAATTCTTCAATTTTCTTGACTTTGTTCTTCTCGGTGCAATCTGAATTCTCAGCTCATTTGCCCTGTGTGGGTCACTGTAACTGTTTCATGGGGAAGAAAGCAACCGTGACAACACGAGGAAGAAAACAACCATGACATAAATTGTGCTTAAATATGATTCTTTGGTCGTGTACTTACTCTTTGAGCACAGGTGCTCTGTCATGATGTTTCCATTAATAGTCGACGGTCTAGGTGGTTCTCCTTGGTTGCCTTTTCATCTTATGTCTCTTGATTAGCGACTTAAGCGAACTTCTTAATGGTTGTTTGTTGAATTTTAAATTGAAATCACCGTCTTTGGGTCTAAAATACCATATGAATATGGGACATACAGAAATACCTGGAGGCGCCAGGCGGGCGGACAAAAGGCTGCTTAACTTGCTTCTTAATGCGAAGTACAATATTCATTATGTAAACATGACTTCTAAGTAGTGGAGGAGTCCATTGGTGACTAATTTTATTGCTTAACAATATATTGAAGATCTAAAGTATCGTGATTTATAGTAATAGCATACTGTTCTGAGTACTACCGAGGAATGTGCTGAAATAATAATAAGTATGTATTGCCTTTTTGTTTATGCAGATAATTGTTTTGGAAGATACAACAGAGTATATTAGTTATGCTCCCAAGGAAGAGATAAAAGCTCAAGATAGGCGACCCTTTGATCTTTTGGTATGTCCATCCCACAGAAGAGAAAAGCTTGCAATAAATTCTGTAGTTTTTTTCCTGAAGGTATGTTATCTTGAAATACAAATTCATTAGTTCTGTTGAGGCAGGTTATCCTAAATCCAAAGCTGGAGAAGAGAAGCAACAGGACGGCCCTATTTTTTGAAGGTTGCTTGAGGTAATATTCTCATTATTTGGAAAGGACTTATTTTAGATTTTTTTTCCCCTGCCATCATAGTTGCTTTGCACACTACCAATTGATTCTTTTTTTGCACATGGTACAATTCAGTAACTGTGACCAAGTCAGGCTAGAAATATAAGACCATGCACACCTTTTATAACTCTTCAATATGAGTTCTTGAGCATCCTGCATAAATGTACGATACTTGAACATTTAAATGAACTGTCAAGAATGTGGATGTGGTGTTCTTTCATAAGTAATGGCGGTCCTTCATTTAAGCATTTGGTTTATAGTTGATGTGGTTGAAAATAATAATTGTTCTTAATGGTTAAGAGGAAGGTTGTCAAACCCTAGAGCTGCTGAGATTTTTTTTTTTTTTTTTTGGTTTTATTCTCGGGTGGGGGATGGCTCTGATGGTTTAGGGGTATATCTAATGGATTTTATATATATGCCCATGACATATTGTAATTTCAATGCCTCTTGAAGTGGAAAAAAGAAAACTAGTTAAAAGAAAGAGTAGAGAGTAACAGACAGCAGTATGTCTGGTGAACCAAAGAAGAATCTTTTAGGCTTAAGGAGCAATTGATCAAATTGAGGGCTTCTTGTTGAGAGCAGTCTATTATTCTTCAGATGTGGGGTGGGATGTGGCAAAGAAATATTGGTAGAAATTTTCCCCCAAAAAAAACAAGAAGAAAGAAATAAAAAAGAAAAATCCAATTTCATAAAAATTTACAATAGTAAGTTTGGTTTTTAAATTTGTTTGTGGCCCTAATTTGGTTGCAATTTGATGCATTTCCTGGTCTAAACCCTTGAAATTTTGAGTGTATTGTTAAGTAGCTAATTTAACACCGGTTCAAGGAAATATCAAATCCTGATTTATTCCTTAATCTCTAATTATCGAACAATCTCAGTATTTTTGTACAAATCCACCGTAGTATTATTAATTATATGTAAACAAGTTAAAGATGACTATTCGCATATGCTCTGACGATGTCAAGATGTTGGGATCTTAAGAACGTTCTAATCACTAAATACAATATCATCTATACTCAAGTTTGGTGTAAATGTATTTTGTGTCCAACATCCAAATGCTTTGTAGCGAAGTACTGAGCAAATGTTTAAGCATTTGATTTCTGATTTATCAATTTGAAGAGTAAACATGGCTGCAATTAATTATAGGGGATTCGCAATTGCAACATGGTGGGATTAGATACTGTCTATTGGGTTATCTTCTCAAGTTCAATTCAGTCGCAATATGATAGAGGTAAAAAAGAATTGACCGCATTCTTGATGTGGGTCACAGTTTCTCAATATAATAATTCTAGCCTGTATAGTGCTTTGGGTTTGATGTGGCAATGAGGTGTGTAACAACATGTATTCATTGTTATCCATAGTTATTAACATCTTCCTCCTTATTGATATTCTGCAGTGTAGATGGATTTAGAGCAGCGGTGGAGCGATACCTTGATGTTGAGGTCACAGGTCTGGATCGTAATGGAAAACTCATCAAAATAAATGCTTCCGGCTGGCAGGCTCGAATATTACAGCATGAGTGTGATCATCTTGATGGAACCCTCTATGTTGATAAAATGGTTCCTAAGACTTTTAGAACGGTAGAAAACTTGGACTTGCCTCTGGCCCAGGGCTGCCCAAAACTAGGTCCTCGCTGATCCCGGGTTTTGATGCTGCCTTCCACTTTTTGCTAGAGCATCAAAACTGGTTTCTTATGAATGTTAGTGAGGATTCGTGAGTCCAAATTGAAGTATATCATCTATATGATTGAATGCTGTCTCAATTTGAGCATGGGGAAAGCCCTGTAAGTTTTGTTGTATTATGTTCTCGTAACTTCCATATGATTGAGTGCTGCTGTCTCAATTTGAGCATGGGGAGAGCCCCTTAAGTTTTGTTGTATTATGTTCTCATAACATTTTTTTAAATAATATCTACCTTTTCAGTTTAATTCCCTTCAGGTAAGGTTCAATGTTAAGGCTTATTTGGAATTACAATTCAGAGTCTTCAGAGGCACTTAAAATGGCTGAGCAATGTTAATTTATATGCTATTTTGGAGATTCCAAGTTCCAGTCCTATTGCTAACAAGAATAGGTTGTCCTCTCTGCGTGCCGCTAGTAAAGCAACACGTGCAGATGATTTTACGATGATCTACGAACTCTAATCAGCAGATTCTCTATTGGACATATCTTCTTCGTACAGTACTTTCAATAAACTTGGATGCTTCAGCTGACGTGTAAATTTGGACTCTCATAGGCCAATCATCAATAGAATTGTAAGAATATCAGACACGGTTTGAATTTAAAAAAAAAAAAAATTTACCTTTACCATAATTACATATTTATTGTTGATTTGTAATGAGCTAAGTTTACTTGGTATGCCTGAGAATTCTTCGACCACTCAAGAGGAAGAATTAAAACTGCACCTCCCCAATCACCTGGAATTTGTTACTGGTAAACTGGTTACAGAAAAGGCATCCATATACTATATAATCATATTTTCTTTACAGAGTGGGTTTGCTCAGGTATATGGAATAAGAGTCCAATTCTTCCAAGATTTTCTGCGCACTGAGAAAATTACCGGTCTCTGGAAAACAATGAGGAGGGTAAACCCGACCATTTGTATAACCATGAGCTTGCCAGCAGTATGATCTTATGTTTCCTCCAAAGCCTAGTGTGAGATAAATATCTTCCAGGTATAACCTTTCACAAGGAGAGTCATCACTGCAAGCAAATTTTATAGCTTCCTCTGTTGCTGAAGTTCCTCTGATACCAATGAAGGATATATTCTCCACCTTGACAGCTGAGGTCTGTATTTCGTTAAAATAATGGATGTTAACATATGATTTGATACAAAACTTCACGTTCCAAAGCAGTATCAAAGGAAAATTATGAACATTTATTTATCTGAATCTTGAAGAGAAATGAAGGGCAATCTTTCTTGGAGGCTGAAAATAAGTGTGTACTATGAGCTGGGATCGGCCAACAGAAAAATTAATTAGTAATGTGACAAAACACTGTGGCAGGCTAACGCCTGAAAATGTTACCAGGGAAAATTTTTATACCTGGTTCCGACAAGGATGGGGGGAATCGCAGTAAAACTGGTCTATTATAATTGGGTTTGACACATTCTCCATCACAATATTCTTGAAAGTGATCTTGGAAGCAAAACCATCACCACCCTAGCGAAGAAATCACACAAGTTGATTAGCATGTGCATCTCTGCATGACAGAAGAAATGGAAAGTGCTTCAATCTTGTAAAGAAGTCTTACCTGCCATGTTTTGATCCTCACTCCATTATCAGTTTGATAAAGATAAGATTCACTAACCATTACGTTTTCTACCTTCTCCCATGATCCATTTTTTCCTAAGCTCCCAATGCTGAAGATCAGGTTTGGTATTACTTAACATGTTCTTGCTTCTTAATGTCTAAAAGCATAGTCAATTGAGGGGGGGGAAAAAGACTTTCACCTGATGCCATGGCCTGGACCACAAGAAATGTTTCTGATCTTTATCTGTGACGAGTTTCTTACTATCGAGATACAATCGTCTCCTGACATTAACCATGATGATGATGATATATAATTTTCCCCGATTTCATTACTGGTTACGGATAAACATGGTGTTATTTGGTTATTTATTGTTCATTTTGCATTTGTGTGATTATTTTCTTGCCGCTCTTTCATCTCTCGGACAGAAACATGGAAGAACAGTTAACTGCTTAAATTTGAAACAGATGGTTTAGAAGTTAGAAAAAGCTATGCATCAAATACTGAAAAAGTATGCAGAAGTTGACAAGCATGTCATATTCAACCAGTTATTTAAGCAGCAAAGACTTCTCAGGAAAATACCAGCTCACGAGGATGAAGAACAATATTTATGTGATATAAAGCTAATGTCGAACTTTTCTAAAGATTATAGCACACCTGTTCTAATTAAGCTGTCCTTGACCTCTATACCCTTTGTTCTACTAATGTGGATTCCATCAGTGTTAGGGCTGGAAGCCGGAGCCAAAACAGCAAGCTTTGATGCAACAACTCTCATACAGTTATTAAATGCCATGTGCATTTGTTGGCTATTTAGGATCGTAAGTTCTCCAACCTTCAGATTCTTGCATTTATAAAAGTGATTGCCTGCAGTGTAAATATAGATTTATATTCATCTGATGAACAGATTATCAAATGGAAAGCGTTGGGGCAGCACTCACCGTTGGAGCAGGTCGACATGGCTGCCAAAGGAAATTTGGAGTCACTTAAAAGCTCTATACTCACAACATTCGAATTTTGTTTTGAAAAAAAGGGACATGAATCTTAAAATAGGAAGGTAGACGTACATTTGATGGCTTGGTCTTGCAAGATCTGTCCCACCATTTCTGTCCCATTCCATTGATTTTTCCTTTACCTTCTAGAGTGAGATATTTCAAGCCGTGGAAGTAAAGCCATTTTCGCGGATTTAAACCATCCCAGACTTCAGGATCTTTTGGGGCAGATATTGTACCTAAGATCTTTCCAATATTCAACAAAGGTCATTGAAAGATAGAGTTCCTGGAATTGAACTTGAATGTCTAAATAGATGTAATTTTCTATGCATACTTTTAAAGTGATCTTAGATCTGCAAGGCCCTCCCATATCAATTGGATAAATCAGAAACTCCTTTTCAGGTGGGAACAGGATAGTTATTCGTCCAGACATGGCACAAGCAGTTTTCCAGACTTCTTCCACTGCCTGATAAAAGAAAAGGGGAACAAAAGATGTTAAGAAATGGTTTAATAATATGATGATGCCTGAACGCCGAGTTAGCAAATGCAAAATTTTACCTCATTTTATCAGATGAGTTTTCTTAGATTTCTCACTTATTGCCAACAGGTAAGAAAATTCAACAGCAGGAAAATCAGTTAGCTATCTCTTGAAAACCTCTTAGGTAGATTCGTCAACAAAATATAACTGTGGTTCACACCACGTGAAGAGAGACCTCAAAACAAGCAAAAATCACCTTTTGCCATGCTTATATATCCCTTCATAATTGATTATGCTTATTCTTTTTAGAACAAGTTTTCCCAAGAATCTCTCATACTTTCTTTGGGTAAAACTTGCAGTTAAGTATTTAAGCAAATTGATATGCAATCCCACATATTCATGTAGCAATAGTAGATTCTCAGAAAACCTTACTTTAGCAGTAGATTCTCCAAGAAACCTTACTTGGTTACAGGATTTACGGCTAAAGAATACATTCTGTTAACTCATGGGTACTAATGTTGTCGCCCCCAAAGTATGAAACCTCAAAAGTTGAGGCCCTCGTAAGCAAAAAATGAAAAACCTTATTTAAAGAAAGGGCACTGTTTCAGAAGCGAATAGCAAAATATAGAAAGGTAAAGTTAACGAAACTAATATTACCTTGGTGTCATTATGGTGGCCATCCCCTTCTGCCCCATACTGAGCTACAGAGAGGACCCGTTTAAGACTGCAGCGGGCAGAGACCGACCCGGAACGTGGAAGCTGTATTACAGTATCTGATCCTTGTATGTGGTTTGGGTGCAGAGAAAGAAGAAGCAAATGGAAGGAGATAATTATAAATGGAGAAGAAAATGAAACAGATCCCAGGTTCTTCATTTTCTGTCAGATCATGTCGGCCGACGGTGAAGGGATCAGCGGGAGAGGGAGACAAAGTCTTGGATTAATCCTTACAAGCTCAACAGCCAACTTCAGGGTCTGGGAGCAGCTAACGGCATTCCAGTCCTATAAATAATTAACGACTCTTTTTTTTTTAAAAAAAACTTTTCCCAAAACAAAAAAAACCAAAAAGTTCTCATCCGTGGTAGCCAGAAGATGTTGCCCGTGCGTGCACGCACGGGATGAATAAAAATATGTTAAAAAATCTGCATTTATAAAATAATGAAAAATATTTAAAATTTAAGAAAAACTGAAGATAAATCACTCGTTGAAAAATCAATTAGCAAATGGCCCGAGGATAATAAATTAGAAGAAGGAAGATAAGTTGTACACAAAGAAAATTAAGTTATATAGAAAGAAAATGATTTACACAAAATGTTACTTAAATTTGAAGAACTAATTTACACAAAATTAAGTTATAAGAGAAGTTCGGCTGTACAAAATGAAAATATCTCATAAAAGATTATTGCCTACCCGGAAAAAAAAAAAAAAAAGGATCATGCACAAGAAAAGTTATGTTACACAAAAACCATTTGTCAATTAATTTCTCAACAAGGATTTATTTCCAATTTAATTTGACATGAATAGAAAGCGCTTTTGTTTCTTAAAAGAAACAATTAAGGATATGATTAACACTTGTATAAAAAGCAAACTTGCTTAAAAAAGACGTTACCCTTTGTCCCTAGTGTTTTGAAAGGAATTAGTCTCTATTTCAATAGAGAACACTCCTTATCCCAATTATTAAAAAGAAAAGATTGGCCAATGAATCATAATCTAAAGATTCACAAATTTTATAACTTGTTAGAGTTTTTACATATTATACATGAACAGAGATATTGATATTGACACTTAAATTTCCTTATATGTACTAATTAAAGAATATAATGAACTAAATTTTTCATCCCCATATAAGCTTCAATGAAAATGAAATTTGTATAACAAGACATCAAATCAGAAACAAAAACAAGAAATGAAAGTGGGGAGGAAGGTAACAACACAGAAAAGAACTTTTGTTTTACTAATTGCGTGAAGTGATTGTTGTCGTCTTTCTTTCTTTAATTTCTCTCCATGTTGTTACATGATGCATGTTTGGTTTATGAATCCTAAACTAGGGCTTCTTCTTCTTCTTCTTTTTTGATCTCACAGAATTAGTCAAAATCATATCTTTCTGATGAAGGAAGAAGCAAAATAACATATGAAGTCACAAAACCAAAACAAGAAGAAAATTAAAGTGACCATTAACAAGGATGTCGTGTTATATGTTTGTTGCTCTAAATTGAGCTTTTTTCCGTTTAACATCATTTTCAGACCGTTCCAGCTTTTATTTCCCCTTCTTCTGGTAGGAGACATGGCTGGCAATTATTTAATCATATTTCACAAAATAATCCATCATATTTGCATGACTTTGATCTGGTCTTATAAGTGAAACACCTCACTCCTTCTCAATCTATAACTTAATTGAGATATTTGTTTTGGTCGCAATATAATCCACTTTATACATGCCCAAAAAAGGGTTCTCATATGGGATAGTTTACATTATAAACGATTATTAATTTTTTTATCACTAATTTGTATAAATTAATTATTTAAGTCCACCTTTAGGATCAAAGGAAGTGAAAGGAGGGGAAAAAAATATTTTGTAGGTAGGTATATTTTTTTTCTCAAATTTTTAACTTGACAAGTATGTTTTTTGTTAAATCTTTTAATTTTACTCTGTTAGCATCATTAGCCAGTGGCTAACAATGCTAATATAGCAAGGTTACAGGACTAACAATGCTCACAGAGAAAAGTCAAAACATGTAATAAAGAGGAAAGATTTAATTACCAAATTAAAAATTAAGAAAAATTATAGGTACATGCAAAATAATTTTTTAAGATAAAACCTCAGATTTATATCATAGTTCAATAACGTGCATTGAATTCTAATATGGTTAAAAAAAAAAACGCGATTCAAATATGTTTTTGGGTGCTTTAAATGTTCATATCCATATTGAAAATTCAAACAGACATGTTGGTATCAATGTTATTTACCATTCAATAATGCTATCTTCTGTCATTTTGTTACTTACAATTAATGAAAATTTATCTATGGAAAAAATTACTCAAACCCCCTGTAGTTCTGTGCTTTTGAATTTTCATTTTTAAAAAATTTATATGGAATACAGATACGAATAATTTAATACATTCATCTTCTATAGTATATACATGGTGCGCAGTAATGACTTGAATTGATGTGCTTATTCTCACCACAATTATTTATAATATATAGGAAATTATATGATTAAATAACCACTGCTTATAATTTAATTAATTATGTGCTTATGTAATCCTGATATTTAAAAAAAATGCTCGACCAAAATGAAATAAGGATGTCACTACATAAAACAAAAGGAAAAGCCAATATGCAACTTTCAAAGAGAGTATAGGTCATACCATTGACCTATATAAGGCCCAAAAAGATAAATTAATTAATATAGGGGCAAATGGAGAAACTTATTTTAATTGTATTTGATTGACTCTATAACATATGGTTAGGAACTATATATATTTATTTGTAAAATATATTCGGATGGTCACATTAAATATCAATGATCATTCACCTTTTGGCTCAAGGTTCAAGCTTAATGGTGTGTTTGGATATGACAATAATATTTTGAAGTGAAAGTTCTTAACCAGGATGAATATGACTATCGAATAAAGGATTCATCAAATATCTTAAATTTCTTCCTAACACAGCTGTGCAAGGTGTGTATGTGCCCCTCCCATTTATAATATAAAACTCAATTAATTAATTTGATTAAATTTAAAAAATTAGATAAATTAGTTAATTATATAAAAAAATATAATTTTTTTTAAAATATTATGATCATCTTTCTCAATATCTTCCTTTTCTTTCCTATTTGATTATGTTTAAGAGAGTATCAACAAGAATAATTTAAAAAAATTAATAAAGATAATAAATAAATAGATTAATTTAACAATTAAGGTATATGATAAGCAAGTTTATTTTTTTATTAGAAACAATTTTGTTCTACCTATACACTAAGTGAGTAAGTATGAGCATCTCAACAAGAATTCGGACTTTGGGGGTATTTGGATAGAATTAAAATCATGATTTTAACAGTACTCTTATAGTATACAAAATAAATATATAGAGAAGTTTATATCGATTTATGGAATATGGTACCCAAACGTCCCTTCTAACTAAACCCTTCGTTTGCTGAGTCTGAGTTGTTTGTAATTATGCTTATTGGGTCTGATATTCTTTGGGCGTTGGTGGATCTGGCTTCTATGGACATCTTCATCTGTGGTCTTGTAAAATATTTTGGGCTTGGGCCTAAATGTGTAAGGGCTGGTGGCCTTCAATTTGGAAATAAGTAATTAAAAATTACATTGAAAATTGAGTCTAATATGAACTAATACTTGTGCTTAATAAGAAAAAAAAAGTAATTAAAAATTGTTTTAATTTCCTTTTTCAGCCGAAGTTTCAAATATTTGAGATCTGAGATTTTTCGTAATCACTCACACTTTCTTTTGGCAGGTAATCACCGACACACCCATTATATCTTAACAAAGATTGATATTTATTTATAAAAGCCAGGATGTTTATTTAATAATGAATTTTAGGGTGTTATACATAACACAAAATTATTTAAAATAAAAAATTTAAATTAAAAATGAAGGCCATCTAGATAAATGGTATATGAATATTAATTTTAGAAAAAGAACCTCACATGAAAAAGTAATACAAGGTACCCGTACATCCTTAGATTTTTGACGAGGGACATACATTCTTAATTAAATAATAACCAGCAATGAATTAATATATATGCAGTAAATTTCATAAGAAGCCAATGGCTTATGAATAGTAAGGGTTAAGGATTGTTTTGGTCTCAAGTATTCAAAAACAAGCAAATAATGTCTTGTATGTTAATTGGAACGTTCAATTCTGCCCAGCATTGGTATAGTAGGGTTGTGTTTATGAGTCTTCCATTTGTTTTTCATGTGCATGTTATGTAGGAATTAAATAAGAGCATTTTTGGAAAATAATATTGAAGATTTAATTTGATTTAAATTTTTTATAGGGTACTTATTTATAGTGTTTTGATTTTTTTAACATAATTTTGTCAAAAAACAAACAGTAAAAACAACTTATGTCTAATGAAATGGTACCAACGCATTCTTTTTATTATTTTAGAATATCTAATACCCTCTTTTAGAATTGAGTGATAATTTGTTCTATTTTGGAAAAAAAATTAAAATTTGATTCATTAAGTCCCACTCAAATAATTCAAACCAACAACCTTTCAAATTTTAAAGTAACTGTGCCCCAAAAACGATATAAAGTATCTAGATCCTTCCTTTCTTTGGGTACACTTTTTTCATTTGGGGGGTCATCCTTTGAAAATAATGAACTAAATATAAAGAATATAAAGAATAAGTATTATTCACATTTCTTTAGCTATCTTTCTATTTCTATTACCGGAAATTCTATTTGAAGTATTGTCAAATATTAAATGTAAGTTCTTCTCACAGTAGCAATTGAAACTTTAGTTCATCATGTTATAAGAGACTAACCACTTTCACGGATTCGGATCCTCTCAGAAGCAATTTTCTCAGCGTCCCTCAGCGTCTTAAAATCCAGTCCATTTAAATGATCTAAAAGTTTATATTGTGCCAAGTCATCAAGCTTTAAAATTGAATGTCTTCTCAGTATGTTTGGTCCCACAAATACGAGCAGCGCGTCTTCAGCCTTGGACTTCTCTTTCTCTTCCCGTCTTCGGACCCCCACACGCCCGTTGGTAAATAGCCATCTTGTTCATCGCACACCTTCCATGGCTGTTCTTTCTCAACCTCACATCTATTTCTCACTACTTATCCTCCTCCGCTTTAATTCCCTGCAACACAGGGCATTCGCCAATCCTCTCTTTAGCGACATTTCGAGAGCCACCGCAAGTAAAGCCTCGTTCTGAATTGGAGGGCTGTGGGTCAAGTCTTTGTCGCTAACTCACTGAACAGCATAGAAACTTGAGGGATCACCAATATGTAGAAACACTGCATGTGTATGGTTCTCTTTCACTAGGCGAATTTGACCCTCAACAAAAGTCCTGTTTTTTTTTTCCATCACCGAAAAAAAAAAGTTCTGTTTTTAATACAAGAACCCAAAAGCAAGTAATGAGGAGAGAGAAGCCGAAAGTTAGGGGGTCAGAAGAGGGGAGAGAAACCGAGAAACTGACGGTTGAAGAATGAAGACGCATTGCTGGAGTTCGTGGGACCGGACAGCTTGATGACTTGTCGCAATGTAAGCTTTTCGATCATTTAAACGGACTGGATTTTAGGATTCTGAGGGACGCTGAGAAAATTGCTTCTGAGAGGATCTGGTTCCCACTTTCACTAGACCCAATTCTAGTTAGTTATTTATAATTGTTCATTAGCCTCAATTCAACCAGACATCATACTGCTAGTTCATAATACTACTATAAGAATGATTTAGAATTTATACTTAGTTTTAAATATAACAACTCAATTTATTTTATCTCTTAAATTTATATATTTTTTAAAGTATTATATTGATTGTACATATCAATTGAGGAGTTCCTACTAAAAAGTACACAATTAAATACAACAGTTTACAAAAACCAACCCATATTTATTATAAATAATTTTTTAATATTTATATATTAGTTATCTACTCCCTCCGTTCCTTATTATAAGAGACATTTAATGCTTATGACATGTTACTATATATAAGAGACACTTAAAAGTTGTCTTTACTTTTTTGTGTTGATTTTCTATTTTACCCATATTTATTATCTCCAACTCACACTCTCTCTCCCTCCTACTTTTCTTTCTTTTAATAATTTAATTGTTCTCTCTCATGCTCTCTCTCCTTATTAATGAGGGTATTTTTGGAAAAAAATTATACTTTTTACACATTAATTGTTCTTAACTAATTTTAACTGTTTTTTTTATCAACGTATTTCGGTTATTTGTCTCTTGTAATAAGGAACGGAGGGAGTAATTTTTAAAAGTAATGAATTTTTGTTTTTGACCAATTAAGAGTAGCAGATGAAATTGAGCTAAAAAAAAAAAGAGGAGGCCAGGAAAAACATACATAACAAAATGACACAGGCACAGAGCATAAAAACCTCTACACATATGTCCTTTCCTTTTCATTGCCAATCCCAAGAACCACCTAATCAATTTCTGACAAAGTGATCATTCTAATTCCTAAGTTTTCTTAGACAGCTGTCAGATACCATCCCCAGACAATTTCAAGGATTATAAATTTTATAATAATTTATATACATTAGATATATTACTAATACCAATAATGCCTCACTATATATTAATAAATAATTTCATTCCCATAAACGATCTCCTGTCCACCGTAATCGCCTTTTCAAAAAGGCAAAACTCAATCATGCTCAGCTTGTATTCACAACCTCTCACAATCATGGGAAACAGATCCTCTTTCAGATTTGTTCCGCACAAAGACGTCATTTTTCCTTTTTAACCCCACAGCTTTACTCATAATTACAATCCCCTCCTCCTCTGTTTACCCATATGGAGGTAAAGTTATTCTGCAAGTCGTCTCTCTGATTTTTCCCTAACCGACAAAGAAATTTTAATCACTAAGATTTAAATACCACCATGATTAATTAATTAAAACATGCATCTAAAAAATTTACACATTTTCTCCAAAACTTACATCTAACAACTCAGACCAGAACAGGGTACTCTGTTTTCTTGTTTTCACATGAACACAACCCTTTTACAGGACCTAAAGCTGTTACACACGCTGAATCGCAACGAATTGAAGAGACGTACCCCTCATATCCGCCGGAATATTGTGTCTCCGGTCACCGGAAAATCACGGAACACGAACTACCTCGATCTACGCTTACCAGGCCTTGTCCTGTTTCCTTTGCCCCCTGTTTTCCCAAAAGCGCCGCAACATCCACAAGCAGAGAGCTTCGGAGACGGCGGCTCAACCGCCGGAGAAACTTTTCCGGTCCGGTACCCCCTTCCGCCGGCGTTGGAACGACTCCGGTCAATGGTGTTGATTGGTGGGAGGCTGGTTCCTGCGTTAAGTTCTTTAACCTCAGACTTTTCACGGTCGTCTTCTTGTTGCTCGTGTTCATCCTTCTGGTTGGCTTTGTTCAACTCTTCTGATAAGAACCTGTCGTCCCAGACAATACCAGATGAGCCTTGTCTTCTGAAAGAGACTGCAGATCTTTGCAGGCCAGCCATGGAAAGGGATCTTTGGAGGCTTTTTGAGAAGGTGGGTTGCTGATTTTTATTACTATTGTGTGTGTGAGGAGGGGGGGAGAGAGAGAAGAAGAAGAAGAGAGCTTTTGAAGAAGAAGGATAGGGAAGAAAAGAGAAGCGGTTTGTTCTTTATATGGGGAAGGTCAGGGAGGTCTTTTGCAATATTGGGACGAAGTCAATGTGCTCTGCCCCCATGATCTTTAGCTGGTTTCACACTTGGGTAGGCAAAAAAAATAAATACTGTGATTCTCCTGAAAAAAATTAATCCTATTTTTAATTTGATTTTTAAGTCTTAACCCAGTTAAAACTTAATCTCTAAATTCACTGGATGTAACTCAATTTTTATAATTACAAGTATGTTAAAACTTTATGATTTGAGTTATAAGGGAGCGAAAACTACATGGATAAACCTTTTTTTCCCCATGAATTTAAGTTTTTTTAAAAATTAGAACACCTCGTATCCAAAAAATCATAAAATATACCGTATTGAATTTTGGCTAATTCTTTTTTTTTTGGGACTGAATTTTGGCTAATTCTTTTTTTTTTTGGGACTGAATTTTGGCTAATTCAAATTAACTTGGATATAATCACGAGCAAAACTTTCCTGTAAGTTTGAAAATATAAAGTTTTTTAGGGTTTGTGGGGAGTAATTAATGAGATTTTTTTGGGAAAAAAAAAGGTCCTTAATAAATATATAAAATTAATGATATTTTCGCATTTATTTGTAAGTGATTCTATTAATATAAAGATAAATATGTAAAGTGTGTGTAGTTTTTGGATCATGTTAATCAACAAGTGAGAGTTACTTAAAAATATTCTTTAGTTTTAGGCAGATGGAGTATCTAAGATTCAAATTTGAGATCACTAGTTAAACCATCGTACCCTCTTACCAGAAGGAAATGTTTATTCATTGGTATTGAATTTAAGTCTCACGATAATTAAAAAAAAAAATAAGAGAAAGATTATGCGAGGAGGCTTCCCAATTTAAATTTGAATAATACTGGTATCTCACACTAAATTATTTGTTTGAGGGAAAAAACAAAACTTCTTTTCAGCTGCGAATATTATGTAATCAGTCTAAGTTTTTTATTTTGTTTATTTTTTTACCATGGTTCATCCGTATGGCCCCTTCTTTGAAGCAGGATGATGCTTAAAAAAACAGAATTTTATAGAGTAAATTATATTACAAAATAAGTTTTATATTTAATATCAGAAGTAGTTATTATTTATGTTTGTGTAAAATGCAAAATAGCATTCACCATACTCATGTATAAGGTGTCAAACACCCTAAATTATATATAAAATTAAGACGGAGCATAGCATCACGAAAGTGTTGAATGCAGCATTGTAAATAAAATTAAACTGCTGAATATTACTGTATTTTATTAGCAAATGACATGAAGGTGCTGGATGTTATTTTATCCCATATCTCTGTATATATAAGTTACTGCCTCTTATTCTTAATATTAAAGATAGTTCAACATTTACTTTGATTCTAAATATAAAACTTCAATCTATTTTATTTTTCATACTACCTCCTATTCTTAATATAAAAGCTCATTTAATTTTTTTATTTTGGTTCTAAATATAAGACCTTAATCCGTTTTGTCTCTCATTTATCTATTTTCTTTAAAGGTAGTTTTTATAATAATGATAATTTTAACTAATACACTTGATTAGTAAGGATATTTTAAGAAAGACAATATCTATTCATTACAAATAACTAATTTAACTAGTTTTTTTTAATTTACTCAAATTAGTTAATTAGCTCTTATATTAAGGATTAGGGGTAATATTTATCCACCTTTTTCTAAAGTAATCTTTATAGTGGTCATACATGTTAAATGTAATTCTAACACACATTATTTGTAATGATAATGTTAAATGTAATTCTAACACACATTATTTGTAATAATATTTTAGAAAAAATCACATCTATTTAGTATTAATAACTCATTTTTTTAATCTTTTTAAATTAATTAACTAACTTTTATTTTAATGAGAGTACATAAAAAATTGGTTGGTTCTTTGGTGGTCACATCGAGAAAGAAATAATAAAAGCGCCGCGAAGCTAAGATGAGTGAAAGCCAAATACAGGAAATGCAATACGTGTGGGTTTTGAAAGCCAAAATACAGGAAACACATTATTATGTTTGTTGCACCGTAACATCATTCCACGTTCATTCATAAACATGTATCTCATTTATATCAAAAGATTAGCGTCATGTATGACATTATACCTCTTGACAATAATGAACGCGGGCAAAATTTAAGGAATCAAGATTTAATTTAACTTCCGGCAAAATAAAAGATTTAATTCAACTTATGTAAATTTTTTTTTTAATTTTTAGTTACTGCTGGATCATATTTGACCATTGTCAGGAGTTTAATTGAAAATTAACTTTAATTTTTTTTTAAAAAATTGATTGAGGATATTCTCTTTCGAGATTTAAAGCATAAATAACTTTTGTCTTTTTCAACGAGCATGTTTTTTAAGACTTGAATTTATGTTTTTCTCTTTACAAAAGTAAAGCTGCTTAACACTTCAACCAATAACTTGTTTATAAAAAAGAGTTTTTAAAAGTCACATGAACTTGAGCATGAAATCCGTAAGCGGTCATAGACACTAAATTTAAATATAAGTAATTTTACCAGCAAGAGTTAGTCTAGTTAGTAAGGAATTAGCTTATAACTCATAAGGTTGTAAGTTTGAATTCTACTGCTGATGTGAGAACCTTGTTGGTGGGTAATCTATAAGTATCTTTGTAAGTGCTTTTTAAGCCTAAAGGTGTGTCCTGGCTCTGATAAGCTCCCAAGACTCAACTTAATTAAACTTTTTTTATAACAAAAAAAAAAAGCAATTTTTGGGACAAACAGAGATATAAAGCATGGACCACAAAAGGCTGGAAAATGGGCATAAAAACGAGAATAGTGACTGGTGAGGAGGTAAGCATGAGGGAATATGACATGTATAATGTATAGCTGAGGTCCACCAAGTGCATTCTGATTATGACCTTATCATAATCAATAAATGAAAGGCACAAAATGCACTCATGTCCTTATCCCTTCTTCTGTTTTTTTAACCAAAGACAAAATGATATTAAAAGGAAACAAGATTTACAGAGTACATACTGAAAGTAAACTAGCAGAAAATCTATTAAAATGATGAATTAAACTTATAATGAGAATAACCAATAGGGAAGAGCTAGTATTTCTATCAAGTGATAGATAAATAGTTGATCGAGCGAGCAGGAGATTAAAGTAATCTTTGTCCTTATCTCTTCTCATTATGCAAGGAACTCCCCCCCCCCCGGGGTTCTTTGACTAATCCTCTCACATTTCCCCACTTTCTTCCATTAAATGCCGTCCCATACCATAAATAAGTCCAAGATATTGAAACTCGGATTGATGATTCTGAAGTAGTAATTTAAGGGTTAATCATATCACTAGGACATACTATGTCTCATCCTTAATATAAGAGTTAGATAATTAGTTTAAGTAGATTAACAAAACTAATTAAGTTAGTTATTTATAATAAATAGGTATTATTTTTTCTAAAATATCATTACTAATCAAGTGTATTAGTTAGAACTATTATTATTACAATGACTATCTTAAAAAAAAGATAAATATGAGAGACAAAGTGAATTGATACCTTATAATTAGGATCAAAATAAAAGTTAAACGAGGTTTATATTAAAAACCAAAAATAATATAAAATATTCATATATAGATATATTTATAATATTGAAAAGAGTAATATTTAAATAAAAAGATATTAATTTACAGTTAAATAGGACACTAATATATAAAAGGGATAATTAATCCACAGCTCCTTATAGTTTCAAGTAATTTTGAATCAGGTCCTTATAGTTTTTTTTCTTTTTAATAGGTCCTTATACTTTCACCTGTTTTTAATTAGGTCCTTGTATTTATTTTTCTTTGTATCAAGTCCTTATAAGTTCACCTTATTTTTAATTAAGTCCCTGAATTTTTTATTTTTTATTTTATAAATTCTAATAGTACTATTATATAAACATAAAATGGTATATATTATTTAATATTAGTTTATAAACAATAATATTCTAAAGATATTGAATTATTATAATGATTTTAATTTTTTCAGCAAAAAAATTAATTGTTCTAAAAGATTTTCCTGAATTAATTAATTCTATTACTTTTTTATTACATAATTATTAATTTAATTTAATTATTAATATTTTATATTTTGGTATTAATCTATTTAATTAAGCTTATATTTAATTAATAAATAAAAATTAAAACTACATGGACTGATTAAAAATTTAGTGAAATTATAAGGACTTAATTAAAAGAAAAATAAATACAAGGACCTAATTAAAAAAAGGTAAAAGTATAAGGACCTGATAAAAAGCAAAAAAACTATAGGAACCTGCTTCAAAATTTGTTGAAACTATAAGGACTTACAGATTAATTAACCCTATATAAAATCATGTATAGTCTAACAAAACATAGTTATTAAATCATAAATATGAGGGACTACTTTTTTTTATTTTTATAAACTTAAAATGATATCATTTTTAGGCTTAATAAGGATAGAGAAAAGATTAAAATTCAACTTAACTAGTCTGACAAAAACTCTTAATAAAATTGATCAAAGAATTGGTTCACCAGTTTATTGGTGGAACACTCAAAGCTGATCATAATAAGTTGGATTTTAATGTCATGAATAAATCTCCATCTTTAATATGAACGGAATATTTTGACCAAAAAAAAAATATGAACGGAATATCTTTTGAGTATTTCTTTTGTCCTCATTGGCTAATCACCAAACCAGTCCAATGATGTTCACTTTGACCATTTTCAATCCTACTATCAAAATTTCCCCCACGTTCTTTTTCCCCGCCCACCACTAATGCTTCCTCCAAAAGATTCTAGAGTTCTCTATCCGTGACATTTAACTAAATAATATTTATGATCAATCATAAAACTTGATTTATTTTGTTACATATATTTGAACAGAAGGCATGGTCATAGCATAAAAAACACTAAAAAGGGACAAAAGACAAAAGAGAACCTGTGTCATGCGTTTATCAACCTCATGCGTTTCTAACTAGCCAATTTGACTTTTCTATGAGCATCTTCAAACTTAAAATTCCAATCCAAACCAAAAGCAATCTAATCTCATATGTTATTTAAAAAATGGGTTAACTCCTTCATGTGATTGCTAACTCAATGAAGTCAAGTGGGCAGTAATGCTGAGCTTGAATCAAATCTTACAGGTCATGCTAACTGAGAAACACAAACATTGACAACAAACAATATCAATTAGGTTTGGTGCGCCAAACATCATCCAACTGAGTAAATTAGGTTCATAATGAGGGGAGTATTGAAAATTTGAAATTGGTTGAGCGACTACATGATTGGGAAAAAAAACCAAGAAAATGAGAGAATTTGGCTAACCAGTTGAAAATTGTTCAAAACAGAAATTTCAACAAATATTTGATAAAAAGTGGCCCTCATCTCCATCAGCAATCACCTCATCAATATTATCATGAACATTGAAGATTGCTCAAATAGTGGATCAAGCTTTTGATTTGTTTCTGTGGGGCCCTCAGCTGATGCAACAATTCATGGACGTGACACTCAAAGGTGGTATTAAGCCCCAGATGATAAGTTTATACAGTTGGAAGACGTTAACGGGTGATATATTCCCATTGATTTTCCCTTTCTTGGTGCCTGAAAATTTCTTAGTGCATCCCAAGAATTTACTTAATCAGTAAAGGTGAACATATAGTGTGGACTCAAGAAAGGGAACGTGTAGTGTGTATGGAATTAGATTGAAAAGTCAAATGCTTATGATTAAGGTTTTTATTGTAGCAGAAAACAAATTGAACCATTGGGAAAACAAAAAATTTAACATATTTCACAACCAGTTTGCAGCTCAAAATACAAAAACTAATTAGCTTTAAGCAATAAATAATACAGGTAGGTAAAACTCCAAAAGATAACAAAATGATACAAAATCTATAAAAGTAACAATTAACTAACTAATTAGGACTGATTAAATGGGATGGATGAATTCAAACATGAATCCACCATACGGAAAAGCTCCCCTCCTCATTATGGCTTGACCGTGCCACATTCAAATTCATATTCATTTCATGTGCAGACCAGAAATGCCGGAGAAAGCAAGAGATATTACAATACTGTGGTACACAAACGAGTTCATAAATTTGATGACCTAATCTCATACTAGACGAAAATTTGATAATTCAATCCTGAAATCAAGGAAACATGGTTCAGGGTTGATGATCTGGCCTACAATTGCCCTCTACCTTGACAAGAGTCAATGATGAGAATAATGAAATTCCGCGGGGTTATGTGTAGCATGTGGCCGAGTGGCTCCGAAGTGACAAATTCACTCGCTTTTTGCCACAAATGATTCACCCTTTTTTAGCCAGTTTATGTATTGCTCTTGCTCTCTTTTATGTAGGTAGTGGAGAAGGAACATGATCAGGTTTTCTCCGATTCCCTTCTCTATCAGATAGTTTCTGATCGAACCTTGCAACTCAGGGTCCAATTCACTGTACAGGGACATCATACACAAGACATGAAAATAGAAAAAATATTATAAAAGGATCCAAAAACAAAGATGATGCATTTAAGATCATCGGACCAAATGATCAAAGGGGCAAACAAGGACAAGTTCATGTCTAAAGAAACTTTCTAAAGAGAATTGAGTAAGAAAAAGTGCTCATTATAATCCATCAATAAAGAACTCAGATACTGTTGTCGATGAGAAGATTGTTAGTTCCGATATTAACCATTAGTTTTACAGTGCTTACTTTTCGTCAATGTGAAGATGGTCTTACTCGCTTAATTTTATCATACTGCAAATCCCAGTGAGATAAAATTCGACACATGAGAGCTCGATGAGTATAGGTTAGACAACACAGTAAATTCAACAAGGTTGAACTGTATAGTTTTTAGTAAGAAAATAAACTATCACGAATCCAAATGATGTAGGAAAAAAGAACATCGGTTGAAGGTACTGTTCCAAATTCAGCAGAAAGCTAGTAAGCTCAGAAAGATATGTGATAGCTAACAGTAACATTGGTCACAGCACGTTATACTACAGTCCACAAAAGTTCGCTTGTCATTGTCAACCAAGGCATATGGAAGACAACTGAATAGTTTGGCAGAGGGTCATTCAAGGTAAATTCTGCAAAGTATAAGCCCACCATAGGAAAACAACGAAGGTACAGAAGAACTAAACAAAATTCTTAGTTAATGGAAGTTCTATAATGGGTAGAAGAGCTAAGAGGAGGGATTAGAATAATCTGACAGAAGCAAATTAGATCAGCCAAACAAATGGGTGGGTAGGCATTTAGAATAAGTAAATCTTCCACATCAATCTCACATATCAGGAACACCATAGATAACATAAATCCACTTCTTCCAAAAATAGAGCAATCCAATGTTGGGTTTTCTTTCGAGGCTTCAGAAGAGTCATTTCCTTTAAATGACTCAGTATTCACTAAGCATGGCCTACTGCCCTTTAAAGCCTCGCAGCCTCTACCTACCCCCTGCTTTCAAAAGCTAAGTCAAATAGCATTGACTTTTTTGTCCAATTTCTACGGGGACATAAGTGGAATTTTCTTAACAAGTTACCCTTAAGATGAACGAAATATACAAAAGCAACCCACCTTACGACCAGATAGTGCATATTAGCACATGAAGTGTTGCCAGAACCGACTGAGCGAAACTTTAAAACACAGGACGGATGCATATGAGCAAGAGAGAAAGATAACCACGGCAAATTTTACCTAAATTTAGGGCCTCTGTAAAGGGAAGATCCCAGACATGTTGGCGATGGGAGATAATAAGCACTCTTTATATCAAAGCCTGGTTCATTGATAGATTCCTCAAAAGCACGACAGTGAAATTGCAACATGGAGCTCAGAGCTGGCTTTTTAACAAACACATTCATAAGAATATCCCTTGGAAAAGTACCGCCTCTCTCATGGGTAGGTGCTGGGCCAAGAATTGCTGAAACCGCAACCTCTTCGCCTGAATTGCATCTTTTCCGCAAAACTACATCTTTGGAATGTGGGGAGTCCCAGTCCAGCAAAAAGTCTCCCAAGGAACCAAATATTTTATCAGCCTGTATTGAATGACGGCGCATATATAACCCAACAAGTTCTATGGATAATACACACAACTATGTAATCTACCACGCAAGGTATGTGTACAGACAAATATATTCTTAAAATGCCCATGATGAATTATACAATGCACCTGCAAGCACACACATCTCTATCCTCTCTGTGCGCCACAAAACGCGGGGAACTAGCATTTCACATTAACTAGGATCGTTTCCAAAGAGTGGTTAAGAAACCAGCAGAACCATATGACGATTCGGGGTCTAATAATCGATGTTGAGTATTCATCAATTAACGTGCAAAGAGAACAAGACGCTTTCCGGCTCCAGAGGAATGTAACGAGTACAAAATTGCTGCAAAGGTTTTATGAGAGAAGGTTGGGGAAAAAAATACGGGAGGCTACTATGTTTAAAAGCATTGAGATTTCATACGAATAAAAGAAGAATCAACGAAGGGAAAGAAAAAATGACCTTGAAGGGATTAGAATTAAGTTCGAATTCGATCTCGGACTTCAAGACCTTGAGCAATTCCAGGTCTTGAACAGCTTCGAAACCCTTTCGCAACTCTTTCACTTTCGGCGCCATACTCTCCCCACAAGCACTACGAATTAAATTGCAGAGCCCAGCGCCTACGATTACTGCTGGGCTGAAGCGTTTAATTCTCATGCTTTTCTCAGAATTAAAAAAAAAAAAGAGTATTCCTTTTTTTTAAGAAAAAAATGGTAAAAAAAATCCCTGTTTGAAATTTTAATTGGCCAAAAAGACATGAAATTATACAAGTACAAGCATGATTCGTGACTGTAATATCATCCGCTGTGTGAAATATACTTGCATAATTTTAGGTCCTTCTGACCAATTAAAATTTCAAACAGGGAATTTTTACTAATTTTCCCTTTTTTCTCCCAATAACAATTATAGGTAAAATTTTACCTAAAATTAATATTAGATATAGGTGTACATGCTATACCCCTGACAAATACACAAAATCAAATCAAGTTTATAGTCATAAATTGCACAAGTTGTAAATGATAAATTATCAACTTAGCTCAAGCATCGTCCAGTAAACATGTCTAGTTCAGTCTTTTTATTTCCGGTAAAAGTCTGGTCCAGTCCTATAAAATGTAATTTAACAACATTTATCTCATTTCTTTTTTTCACTCATATATATTGGCCTTTTTTTATTATTATTATATACTACCTCTTATTCTAAATATAAGAGCTAGTTGGTTAATTTGAAAAGGTTAAAAAAATAAGTTAAGTTGGTTATTTGAAATAAATAAGTGTTATCTTTTTTAAAATATCCTTGCTAATCAAATGTATTGATTAGAACTACTATTATTAGAATAAATACCTTGCAAAAAAATGTATAAACCAAAATAAAAATCAAACAAGATCTTATATTAAGGACTAAAAGTAGTATTTGATAGGGAAAATGACACATAAAGAAGCTTGAGAATGTGAAATGCCAATTTGGGAAGCTAAGAAATTGTGATTACAGAGAGGGAAGTCCTTCCCAAATTGGAATTTTGAAATTTAGTGAAATGATAAAAATGCCCTTGTCTTTTTTTTTTTTTAAAAAAAAAATCAGCCTCTCACAGGTGGCCGGTGACCGGCAGCCACCGCTGGCGACTGGCCTCTGGTGGCCGGCGACCACCTCTGGCCACCAGCACCGACCACCGATGTGGTGGCTGCCGGTGAAGTTTTTTTGTGACACTATTTTTTTTTTTGGAATGGGATAATATTGGTTCAAAGTGGCGAGGTGGGATTTGATCCCACAACCCCTTGCCCATTTGGGCCAACAAAAGGGAAGATGGTCATTAAGCCATCAAAGATTTCTTAACCTTATAATGCAAACAAAAATATAAGTCGATTCTTTTACTGTAACTCCAGCCAGTAACAACATTTATCTGAGGATGACAAGTCTTAATTGCGAAATAACAAATCTAAATTTGATATCAACAAAACAACTTTTCCTTATACATAACAAATAGCAGCATGTACATTAATTAAAAATGACCATAATTTATTTAAAAATGACACGTCTTTACTGGAAAATGACAAGTCTAAACTTGATATTAACAAAGCAACTTTTCCTTATACATAACAAGAAATAGTATGTATGTTAATTAAAAATGACCATAATTTATTTGAAAATGACACCTTTTTACTGGAAAATGACAAGTCTTTATTGGAAAATGACAATTATTTATTTGGGAATGTACATGTTATTTCTTGTTATGTATCAAGAATCCCAAATAAATTGTTGTCATTTTCCAGTAAAGATATGTCATTTTCTAGTAAAGACGTGTCATTTTTAAATAAATTATTGTTATTTTTAATTAACGTACATGCTATTTCTTGTGATGTATTAAGAAAAATTGCTTTGTTAATATCAAGTTTAGACTTGTCATTTTTCAGTAAAGACATGTCATTTTTAAATAAATTATGATCATTTTTAATTAATGCACATGCTGCTACTTGTTATGTATAAGGAAAAGTTACTTTGTTAATATCAAATTTATATTTGTTATTTCTCAATTAAGATTTGTCATACTCAGGTAAATTGTTAGCACGGGTTGGAGTCATAGTAAAAGAATCAACTTATATTTTTATTTACATTATAAGATTAAGAAGTCTTTAATGGCCCAATAGCCATCTTTTCTTTTGTTGGCCTAAGTGGCCAAAGGGTTGTGGGATCAAATTCCGCCCCTACCACTTTAAACCAATATTATCCCATTCAAAAAAAAAAATAGTGTCACAAAAAAACTTCACCGGCAGCCACCATACCGGTGGCCGGCGCCGATGGCCAGAGGCGGTTGTCGGCCGCTGGAGGCCAGTCACCAACGGTGGCTGCCGGTCGCCAGCCACCGGTGAGGGGCTGAGGTTTTTTTTAAAAAAAAGACAAGGGCATATTTGTCATTTTATTAAATTTCAAAATTTTAATTTGAGAAAGACTTCCCCCTCTGTAATTACATTTCCTTAGCTTTTCAAATTGGTATTTCACATTTTCAAGCTTTTTATGTGTCATTTTGCCTATTTGATATTTGACCATTATTTTTCTTCAAATATTGATTCAAAATTGTGCACCAAATTTTTATAAAAGTACACAAAATATCTTTGTTCAGGATATTAAAATTGAAAAATCTACGGTAACAAACAAATTGAAAAATCTATTTGGTTTGTGTCAGGCCACGCGCCTCACATTAGGTTCTAAGTTTCTTCTGCTCCTGCAATTAAAACTAGCAAAAACAGTTCAAAAAGTGAAAAGAAGCTTACAAGGAAGCCTACAAGGAGTCAAGGACAGCCGATCGTAGAGGACATTTAGATTTTTCAATATCCCATGAGGACGTTTGGCATTGACTTGATCATCACGGGGCCAATATATAGCATAATTTTCTAATTAAGTCAAATCTCGAAAACAAAAACAAAAAATCAAATACACTTAGGCTTTGTTTGGTTCAATGAAGGGGAGTGGAGGGGAGGGGAATTAAGAGGAAGGTATGAGTTTTGTTTGGTTCGAGGGAAAGAGAGGGAAAGAGAGATTTCTTGTTTGGTTTAGGAGGAGAAAGAAGGGGAGCTAATTATAAGTTGACAAATATATCCTTACCTCTTTATTTAGATTTATTTATTATTTTATTATGATATTTATATCATAATTATTATTTTCTAATTTGTGAAAATAAAAAAACCAGATACCTTGAGACATAACAAATAGATTATAAATAATCATATATCAAAATAAATGTCAATAAAAAATTTATAATCTTTAGCATATTATATAAATTATAAATAAATTTATGCTACAAGTTTTCAACTATTCCATCCTTAATTACATAACGTGCACAACCTCACATACTTAATTAGATAATACACAGAGTTTTGTGTAAAAAAATGAAATTGAGATGAATGAGATGAAGAATCAGATAAGAGGAAAAGATATAGAAGATTAATGGCAGAGAACGTGGAAAATGATGAAATCAGAGAAAGAAAATATTCAGGAAAAAAAAGAACCTCTGAGGAGTAAAAAAAATCAGTAGAACAATAATAGGGGCTGAAAAAAAAAGGGTAAAAAAAAAAGCAAAGAGTTAAAAAAAAGTTTTTGCTAAAAAGGATAAACTTGAAATATTAAAAAATTGACATGGATAATTTAGTCAATATGAGGTATAATATTTCTCTCCCCTCTAAAAAACCCCAATTTTAAAGGGGAGCAAAAAGAGGGGAGGGAAGCACTAAATGACAAAAAAAAATTTCCCTCCTTCCATTTTTCTGAACCAAATACAATTTCCCTTCCCCTCCCTCCAAAAACCTTCCAACCAAACAATGCCTTAATGAAATTTTCTGATCATGAAATGCGAAAACTTGTAAGGTACTCCATCCGTTCCTTATTATAAGAGACATTTGATGCTTATACCATGTTCCTAAATATAAGAGACACTTAAAAGTTGTCTCTACTTTTTGTGTTGATTTCCTATTTTACCCATATTTATTGTCTCCAACTCACACTCTCTCTCCTTCCCACTTCTCTTTCTTTTAAGAATTTACTATTGTTTTCTCTCATACTCTCTCTCCTTATTAATGAGGGCATTTTTGGAAAAAAAATTATACTTTTTACACATTAATTGTTCTTAACTAATTTTAACTGTTTTTTTGATCAACGTAATTCGGTTATTCGTCTCTTATAATAAGGAACGGAGGGAGTACATTGTTCTCTTGCTAACTGCAATCCACTAGGAGAGGTCGATTCGAACTTATTGCTAGTAGACAATTCTGATTTTAAATTATCATCAATTTTATATGTGATATTAGCTATAAGTAATACTGGTTAATTTTGATTTTTGTTTGAATTTTTTTTATAAGTGACTTTAAGAATTGTGATAATGTTTAGTCTTTATTTATTAAAATTGCTTATGGATATATAATTGCCAAAAAGGGTACGAAATTAATAAAATTATTTACATTTTCATAATTATTATGTTTAATAATAAATTTCATTAAATATAATTTAATAAATGACATGAATATTTAAATATTATTTTTATTTTACAATTATTATTTAAAATAATTTATAAAATTTATTTGTATTACAAATACTAAATAAAAGACACCATATAAATAAGCACTGAATGAAAATTAAGAAAAAAAAATTGATTAGCAATTTTAATAGCATAAGTAAGAAAACTGAATGTTGAATCAAAATTATAAGTAAGAAATAAAATTTGAATAACAAAACTAATTAATAAAAATGATAGCTAATTATTTTCCTTGTATTGCAGAATTTGATCTCAAATGGAGTCTCGAAGATGATCCATTTCTGATGAGAAAACTATGTTTACATTTGGCGATGGATCTGAAACAACACCATCATCATAATTGCATTCAATGATATTTTTATTTTCATACCAACTAAATTTAAAATCAGTCTCAGCATGTCTTCTAAAAAAGTAATGGATAGCCATGGTTGCAATGACTATTTGAACTTGTGTTTGGATTTCATATGGAGGCATGTGGTCTAAAATTGCAAACTTGTTCTTCTATACCCTGCAAGTTTTTTCTATAATACATATCAAGTTTGAATGATAATAATTAAAAATCTTGTTCTCATTTTGGAATCCTAACGAACGCCTGAAATCTGGTAGATGATAACGTTCACATTTATAAGACCAATATACCCAACTGGTGTAGGGTGGACAGCATCCACCAAATAATACTTGCCTGATAAAAAATTAATGGTAATATATATATTTATGAATTTGTATCAAGCATATCCATTTCAAGATATAAGAAGAAACAAACTCGGAGGTGGATGTGGGAAGTTCGTACTAGGAGTTCCAAGAGCATTATAAAAAATATGAGCATCATAAGCAGTGTCTTTCCATCCAACTAATGTAAAAATAAAACACATGTCCCATTCACATGTAGCTATTATGTTTTGTGTAGGATATCTTTTTTTTTTTTCCTTAAAAAATTTTGGTTGTTCGGACAAGCTAACCACACAATGGACATGAGCTCCATCTATTGCTCTTATAGCATTCTTAAAAAATGGCTAATATCGTGGGTCATTTTGAATTTTTGATGGGAAATGACGAAAGGTAGGACTTGATATAATTGAAGGACAATTGCAAGCAGATAAATGGGCATGGTATCTGGCCATAGTTCAAACTAATATATATATATATATATATATATATTAAAAGAAACAATATAACCATGATTACTCAATAAAAAAAAAAAAGGAATCAAGAAACAGGATGGTATATGCTAAATGGGTGTAGTCTCTGGTCACAGTTCAAACTAATATATATACATATATATATATATATATGTATTAAAAGAGACAATCACTATTATTCAAGAAAAAGCAATCAAAAGGAATCAAGAAACAATCACGATTATTTAAGGCGGTCCTTCGCGAGAGGCATGGGGAGGACTGGAGATTGTAAATTTGTGAGAATAAGATTAGAAAATTCCAACTTGTGTAAAGAAAGTGAACAAATAAAAAAGAAGGAAACACACCTTTTGAGTGATTGATTGATTTGAGAAAATGAGATGAGGACCCCTTAAAATACATTTGAAGTGGTTTAAGTTGAAAAATTATATGCAAAATATGCGGAGATAATATTTGATAGGAGATTTTTGGAAGAGCATGAGAGAGTAAATTGGAAAAAAGTTAGTTGATAAAGATTAGTCGGGATTCTTTAGATAGTGTTTGGTTGGGGTTTTTATGAGGACAGGGAATAGAGAGCCGGAGAGGTGAGAGATAAGTGTGTTAGGTTAGAAAAATTAGAAGAGGGGGAAGGTAAAAAATTTTGTTTTCTCGTGCTTTCCTCCCCTCCTCCCTCTTTCCCTTAAAAACGGGGTTTTTCAGTAGGGTGAGAAACAATCTGACATATCTTAACTAAAATGCTCATATTATTTCTTCAACATACCAATTTTAGCCATTACAACTTAAGCCATTTCTTCATCACCTTTTCTGTCTTGCCTCTCGCCTTTCCTCATTTGCCATCATTGTGGCCACCTGCTCCTCATGGATATCAGAAACCCACTTGGCATGTGCGACACATCTAAGCCGTCGCTGATGAAGAGGTTGCTGAAGACATGAGGCATCACAGTCTCCCAACATGAAGTTGTGGAAGAGGAAGCGGAGGGCTGCAGCGGCCATAGTTAGCATTTTTGCTGCTTGTCTATTACGATTGTTTGCTCCAATTCATGAAGGAAGAAACATATTCTCAACCCCTTCAATCTACGGATGAATCAAACTAATTGATGAAATGGGAAAGGGGAATTTAATCGTGAAAGACAGGTATGGAGCTGTCACCGTCGGAAAAATACAAGCCAAAGAAGAAGTCTTCTTCGCTAATGAAACAGCTGAACAATAATTATTACTGTATACAAATTATAAATATGACTCATCTGATCCTTAATATATGATTCAATTATTAAGTTAATTTTAGTCTTAAATATAAGATCTATTTATCATATTTATTAATTTTTTTTAAATTACCCTTATAGATATTCCATCAATCATAATCAAGTAAGAAAAAAAAGATATTAAAAAAGATGATTATGATTTTTTAAGAAAAAAATGTTATATTTCTTATGATTAGCTAACTTACCTAACTTTTTTAATCTAATCAAACTAGTTAAAAAAATCTTGTATTAAAAATCAGAAGAGTATTATATATATACACATAAAAGTATTACCTCCGATCCTAATTATAAGATCTTATTTATCAAAAATAGTATAATTATAATCATGGGATATATATAGCCATTAATTATGTATTATAATTATACTTATTCAATTTGAATAATTATAAAATTATAATTTTATGAAAAACAATTTAAGTAAAAGAAGGGTAAAACCATCCACATAAAAATATCTTTTGTCCCTTCTCTTCTTAAATCAACAAGATAACATTAAAATTCCTTTCCTCCCTCCCTTTCTATTAAAATCCCTCCCCTCTTTTTTCCTCCATTAAAATCCCTTGATTGAACCAAACACACCCTTAATCTCCCACTTTACTTCCATTAAAAATAATATCTCTGTCACAATTAATTTGCTTTTGGAAAAAAGTCATATAATCCATACAATAACATTTCAACCAAGAACGCCACTAGAATCCTCAGCAGAGTTGGGTGACAAAAACTGGCAAAACCAACGCACCATGACGAACAAAAAGATGACAATAACAAGGACCTAAGAATCGATCTGCCTAAGTTCTTTTTCGCTTAAACTTCTGCCTCAACTCAGGAAATTGCAGAGGGACCGGAAGTGTGGCATAATATACTTTACCCTCACGCATCATCTTGCAACCCAGGCTCTCATATTGTTGTCTAACACGCAGGAAGGTCATCTTCAGGTCCTTTGCAATATCTGTGCAGCTTGTTCGGAACCGATCGGAGAATAGAGTGAGCACCAAGATATAACTGGTGAGAAGATTAATCTTCTCTGTAGGCAGCCACTTTGATTCAGGGACAGCAAACATTGCTGAAAACTTGTGATGCAAAATGCTTGGGATTTTGTGGGCCCTTGCAGATGAACGATCAGCAGTGTGCTGTTCTTTAAACTTCATGAGATGATTGATATATGAAAGTATGCAACAGACCTTCCTCTTTTCTGACTCATCCTTAAAAAAGAAAGAAAGAAAAAAAACACACACACACACACACATCAGATGAGATATCAGCTGAAAAAGGTGAAAAAAACAAAAAGAACTTTGAGAACATGGATTTAAAACTTAAGTTCGAAGAAATTTAGGAGTTTGGCATCTCTGAAAAATGTTGTGGGGTACTCACATGACCTCAACGAAATTTGAGGGGCCTATTGTTGCATGACATTATTAGACATAAATTTCTATACTATGTATAATATAAAAACTTAAGATAGCCAAAATTTTCCACCCTTCAATATTGGACAATATTAACTAGGAAAGCAAAACAACTATTGATCCAACTCAGGTTTCAAGTGGCCAAGAAACAACTGATACCTGAATCTTCTTTAATCTGTCTACCCTGTTGCGGATAAATGTTGGGTAACCTTCGAAGTCTGCTCCATCCTGTTGCAGAAGATTGTAAATATCTTGAAGGTAATCCCACTCTACATTAGGTATAATCTGTTCCAAAGGATATGCCCGCTCAGGTGTTGTGGCAGAAACATCATGTGGGGGAATATTCCGGGAAACATGCGCCTCAGTACTTTCAAGAGCTTGCTTGTTAACAACAACAGTTTTCATTTTCACATCCAACTCCTTTTTAGAGTCAGGATCACCTTCTTGTCTAAGAGCTTGTATCTTTTTAGCCTGCAGCAAAATGCAAATTGTAAACACTCTAAGTAGTGCTAAAGAGATCTAATATGTTAAGCTCATTCATATTTTCTTCAATTAAGTAATCAGTAACGTCTCACACCACAAACTTGCTATTTTATTGCTCACGAGAAAAAGCAATTTCATTGATATCAATGGGTTATTAGTGGCACTTTGGGGTTCCAATAAGCATGGGCATCGCATTATTTATTCACATAACATTGCTAATATCTTTAAAAAGGTGAAGTAAATAAATAAAAAACATATCAATAATACAAAAGCAATTTTTACAATCAACATCAACAAATATTCAGTTAACCACAAGGATTTAAGAAGTAGCTCTTCTTCTAGGCTCACAGCCACCACATAAGTGCTACTTTATAAACTAACCCAACAAAATCGCAAATCTGGGACTCATAAAAACACACATAAGTGCTCGTATGCCAGACAAGAATGATAATTCCATTCCTACCTTCATTCCATAGAATTAGGCTTTCAAAAGATCGGTACACAAGGGGGAAAAAAATGCTTATTCCATTCTCATGCTTAATTCAGAGCAGGGATGGATCACCATTCCATCCCAAAGTGGGAAAGGGCAAAAGGCAGTTCCCGGCAACTAAAAATGAATTACTTTTTTATTTTCTCTCTTTATTGATGTGTGTTTAGATATAATATGATCCCACACTACAATGATTCCACGTGCCCCATTTAATAAAAATTGAAACAAATGGAAACAAACAAGGGAATGGGAATAACTATGTTCTCCTATCTCATTCTAACTGAACTCTTGAATGTCAATTCAGAAGAAACCAAATGATTAACCATTATCAACATGCCAGAGTATACCTTTTTTATAGACGACTTTGTTCCCCATAAAATAGTAGCCTCTCTAGCTTTCTCTGCCCTTTCCTCTGCTGTCAGCTCTACCACAGTTGAGTTTTCAGGTTCTTTAGCAGAATATTCTAAGCCCCTCACTCTAGGATCCAATCTGAATATCTGAACAAGCAGTACCCGACTTATATGTTTCCTTCCTAAACGGCCACTTAGCCAGAAAAATTAGTACTTAAAAAGAGAAATAAAAAAGAGCATGCAGTTCCCCAATTACCTTGTTGGCAGCAATGGGCACAACCTTCAGGGTATGGGTTTCTTTATCAAAAACTCCAAGTGCATACATGCACTTCTGTCCAGCGGTAGCCTCGCCAGAATAACTCGTGCCAACAAAATCCACCGGCGACCCATTAGAGCTCACCACAAGCTGCAACCTCTTGGGCATTTTCTTGTTTCGATAGATCTTAATATTCGTAGAACCCATCCCAGATTCGGAATCATCGTCTAAATTCTTCTGAGGATCGAACCCAGAAGGAAAATAACCGACAATAGGAGGGATTCTTTCTGGGCGATCATTGACGACTTGTACCTTCGCCTGAACCGGCGGGCGCTCCTTCTTCTTCTTCTTTGCCTTTTTTGTTAGTGGCTCCAAACCCAGTGGATGCTCTGTATTTTCAACTTGAGATTTTGTGTCTTCAGCATCTGAGTCCATTGACTGGGGCAAAAAAAAAACACTCGAGATGTTTCAGGCTTTCAACCACAAATGTTGTGTAAGGTACCAGGAGCGACCGATGGAGAGCCAAAGGTAGAGGCAAGGAACCCGAGGCCTAAGCACGGAACTACAGAAGCAGGCAGGATACCTGTATAATGGGAAGGAGGAAAGATGATAAAAGAATCGAGAGCGAAGCCGACGGTGGGGTGGGATTGCGGGGGCAAGGAAGTAGGCTGGTATTAGGGCTGTGTCCCTTGTCATGCACAAAACAAACTGTTCTGAGTTGGGTCGGGGCAGCTGGGAATGCGGGCTGACAGATACAGGTCAGCCCGCAACAGTGTGGACCGAAAGCGGTGCGGGTTGAAGTAGCTGACGTCCTGGCGGATTGGCGGGCTGGTCCACCGACCTGCCTAAAATTTCTTTTTACAAAATTATTATTATTTGTAGAGATTGAGTTTAGTTTGTAATGTTGAAATTAGACTTGAAATTTTAAACTTGAGTAGTAGGTTATAATAAAATAACGTGAGGATTAATTTATAATTTGAGAATATATTTCAGAAAAACCAACACATATTTTTTCTAAATAATTAACTTGACTATTTTTCTTATCCAAATTAATTAAGTAGATCTTTTATGTGTGTATTACATATGAAATTACATGAATGAGGAGATGTAAATGTAAAATTTGAGGGTCAAAATCCTTCAATTATATTGTATAATATATTGAGAATGGTATAAAAATAAAAATTAAAAAAAAGAAAGAAAACAAAAGCGGGTGCTAAAAACAATGCGGGCTACTCTAGCCTGCATCTTGACAGGTTGGCATTTTGCCAACTCAAACCCACCATTTTTGGTGCCCTGGGCCCTCGATTACCAGTTCTAGGGCCCCGCACTTTCGCTTGGATGACCCAGCGACAAATAAATTACCTAAACATTTGAATTGATTCTTATGACTTTGGAGTTTTGATAAATTCCTACCCTCAAATTGGAAGAAAAGGGGAAATAAAAGGGGAAAAATAAATTGAAGTAACTTGTTAAAGAAATATAATTAAAGAAAACATTTTGAACCGCATAATGTTAACTAATTACAAATTTTCTCGATACTTTCACATCTTTTTTTAAGAATGCATACTCACGATATTATATTTAATATTTAAATTTTTTTAAAGAAATAATGTTTAGTTTCAACCATTGACACTATGAGAACTTGCTACCTAATTAAAAAAAAAGTTTTGCTCAGATAAATGTTTTTGATGAGTTGAGGTTTTTATTTTTATTTTTATAAGGTTACATATCTAACATAATTCTAAAACTTACAAATATAAGCATGAAAATTGTTTTGCATGTTTTTTCTATGTGAATATTATTATTATGGTTAGGGTTAGCTCTTTCATACATGTTTTTTTGTTTTTGTTCTTGTTTTCGTTTTTATCTTAATGGACTCAGTCCATGATCATTTTATCAAGACAAACATGGTATTATGTAAAAAAAAAAAAACCAAGCACACGTGTTTGTGGGATTAAACAATGGACAGGGCTCAAATTCAACCCAACTTGGCTCAAAAACACCCTTTTATATAATAGTTATTTGAACAATTCAATGGAAGGAAGGGGTCACTTTTATCTCAATGAACTAGAACTAACCCTCGTTAAATGAGAGGCTAGATTTTATTTATTTTGACTCAGGAAGCTCCCCCTCGCACTAACAAAAGAATGCCCATTTTGCCATGGAAAAAGCTTTGGGTAGGACTCGGAGATGGATGTATTGTAATCAAACGCTTTTACTTTATGCTTTGCTTGCCAAACATGCTTAGAGGTTTGTGTCAGCATAAAAAAGGTCATTTATAGGGAGGACTATGAATATTATATACTACCTCCGGTCTTAATATAAGACCTTATTTGATTTTTATTTTGGTCCTATTTGTAAGACCCCAATCCACTTTGTCTCTCATATTTATACATTTTTTCTAAGATAGTCCCTCTAATAATAGTAGTTTTAGCTAATGATCTTGATTAGTAAGGATATTTTAGGAAAGACAACACTTATTTATTACAAATAACTAACTTAATTTATTTTCTTAATCTCCTCAAAATAATCAACCAGCTCTTATAATTAGGACCGGAAATAGTATTTCAATGCTATAATTCAAAGAGACTGCAAAGCCAAGCAAGGCTAGTCATGCTTGGGAAGGCAAAAAAAAAAATCAATTCTCCACTACACATACAATAAATGTGGTGTTTCTTTTTGTATAGTTTAAAACAAAACATATTATTCACAATTTATGCATAATAGTACTTTCTTTATAAACTACAAACGAGGTTTTATAATTAGGACTGGAGATAGTATTTTTTTTTAAGCCTTAACAGTTATGGATAATGCAACTTTTTATCATTTTTATTGATATATTGATATTATACTCCTTCGGTCCTAAATATAAGACCCATTTTGTAGTGTAACTTACACTACAAAATGAATATTATATTTAGGACCGGAGGAGTATTAGTTAATAGTACTTTTCCATTACAAGTTTAATCCATATTTTATCAGACTAGAATTTCTCCTTGTTTTATTAAGTATTTTTTTCATTCTTAAATATAAGAGTTGGTTGAAAAGTTTAATTTTTAAATATAAAACCTTAACAATATTTTGTAAAATTATGATTTTTTTTCAAATAATTTTATTGATGACATGCACCGATGATGGGATTTTCATCACTAAATTTGGTTTCCAAGATATATAATTAAGAAAATTAATACATTTATTACAAATAATAAATTTAATTAATTTTTTGTTTTTTATAAATTAATTATCTAAACTTTATATTTTAAAAACTAAAATTTATAATGTAATTTTTCTCCTTTTTTCCCGGCCTAATCCATATTGCCAATTTATAAAGTGAGAAACAACGGGTCGGGTATAAAAGCTAAAACCCGCCCCAACAGATCGCGTCCTGCATCCCCCGACGTTTTGGCGAATTCACTCCGCATTTCAGTCCTGTGGAGCATACTTAGCTTTAGGGCTTTAGGGCCAAAACTTAAAACTTTTTCCCTCTCTTTGTGCCGGTGACGTTGGTCCTCGGCAAGAGTCATGGCGAACGAGCCAGACATGGGTAGCTGGACTGATCTGTTGCATTCTTCCACGAAGCTTCTCGAACAAGCTGCTCCTTCTGCTCAGTTCCCTCCCCTCCAGGTTCACCTCCTCATCTTCTCTCTTTTACTTTCTGTTTGATTCTCGATGAAATAAGCTAAAAATGGAAAGATAAGTATCAAAATGCTGTTCTTTCGGGTATCGACCCCTGTTCCGTTGCTGACTCAGAAATTGAGCTTTCTGGAGGGTTTAAGTGATAGCTGAGTGATAGAGTCTTCTTGTTTAAACAAAAGATGCATTTTGAAGGATTCAGTGCTTCCGTTACAATGTGGGGAGTTAGCTGGCAACCATTGGACGCTTTAATCTGTGCATGGTTTCTGCTGGTAGAAGAGTAAAATGAGAGCTGTTCAACCTCTTCCTTTTACTGTTTCTCGGCTTAAAATTTTATGATATGAAACGTGGCAAACATGAAATTCTTCGCTATCCCACCCCCTATGCATTACTCAGCGAACGAAGATTAAAAAAAAAATTGTAGTAGTGTCCTAGAGTTCGCCAAAGAAATTCTTTACAATCAGTCTGATACAACTCAATTTGTATTTAGAGTCTGAAACAACATTAACTGTATTTATGTTCCATTTTGTTTTAGTTGGACTGCTGGGACATCTAAATTAAAGGCACAGAAACTCTGGTTAATACTCACGGAATGTTTCCAATCATGCATGTTTATGTATTTGCATATCTGATTATCTACATTTTGGCTGTGAACTGAAATAGCTTCAATTTAAACAAGTAAATGTGTAAGATCCACTCCTTTCAGCTTGATTTGTTTTCCCATTCCAAATTAAAATTTGCTGATAAAATTCGGTTGTTTTGGATTTCTACCATTTGAATTCTTTTTCATTTCTTGTTCAGAGGAACTTAGATCAATTGGAAGCGTTATCTAAGAAGCTCAAATCCAAGACCCTAAGGACTGAGGCGCCTTCTCAATCTATTGCTGCTACAAGGTACTTTGATGACTTTTCCCCCAGTTTGGTTATAAGTGTAAATAGTTGGATTACTTCGAAAGTGCAGTGTAATTATTAATGGATTTCTGATATGTTGAAAATATTTCAAAATATGTATTCCTTTCATTTCTCCTATTGCAGAAAGAGCGTGCTTATACATCTCTGGCTAATTGTTATGACTCCTTTTCATTATCTGTTGCAATGACAGGCTGCTTGCACGTGAGGGGATAAATGCTGAGCAGCTTGCACGGGATCTGAAATCATTTGAGTTGAAGGTCAATAATAATAATAATAATATACATCTTCACGCTTCTCTATTTAATTTGCTCAGTACTTGTAATTTTGTCACTCTGCATTCACATTTTTCTTTGTCTGAAGTATAAAATTCTATTTATTACATTTCTTATAGATATTTTATGTATTCAATTTTTTGGATCTCTACACAGCTATTGTTTACAGAACACTTGCTTCCATATTTTCTTTAGTTTAAGCTTCTTTTCAGTTACTTTTGTTGTTACCTTTTGCTGATTTTGTCCTCTTTATCCATTGACTCTTCTATTTTTATTTGAAGACAACTTTTGAGGATGTTTTTCCTGCGGAGGCTACAAGTGTTGAAGAGTATCTGCAGCAGGTAACTTTGACTCCTTTATTTTGATAATCATCTGAGATTTATTTTGTGATTAATTTGGAGGATCATTTCCTTATTAGAGACCACTAATAACATTTTCAAATTTCTTTCATCTAAACCTTTAGTGTGTGGCATTTTTGACAATATTGTATACTTTGTTCCTCTTAGGTTCGTGAAATGGCTATGGTATCTGCCATCCAGGAAGCGCAGAAGGATAATCTCAGAAGTTTTAATGATTACATGATGAAAGTTTTAGAGGTTTGTGGTATTGTCTTTCATTTTATATTTACTAAAACTGAGGCTAGGATTATATGATCTTTGGATCTTTGTGTACGAATGAATTAGGCATGGTGGCATAAGCAATTAATTTTGTTGCATATATGTGGTTTGTCATGGAACAGATATATTATTGCATATTACATTGGTGATTGAGGTAGGTTGATGCATTGGTGTTTCTCAAATAATTATTAATGAACTAATAATGAATGTAATGTTCATTTCCAAGCTCAGTGTTCGTACAGCTTGATAGAATTTCATCTTTGGCAGGAGGATTGGCAAAAAGAAAAACGTGATTTCCTTCAGAGTTTAAGCCGAATTTCAACATTGCCTAGGACAAACATGATGGATAACAGTAATGTGGGTGCCCGTCCAGGTCAGTTAGTGGCTTCTAGCCCACAAGCGTCATCTGGTATAAGTGGTACAGAGATGGTTCCTCTTGCTAGCAAGCCTGTTGTGGAGAAAAAAGCAGCAGTCTATGCTGAAGTAGTGAAAAATCTGAATAAGGCTAGGGAGTGTGGGTTGCCATTCAAAGTAAGGACTGTTCTTTCTGACACTCTCCTCAATTTGGAATGGGATTTCAATGCATTATATTTCAAAATGTGTGGCTGGAGTTGCTCATTTGACAATCACTTTGTCTGTTTAACAATCAACTTAGTTGTCGATGAAAAAAAATAATTACTAGTGACCTATATGACAATGAGTATTTAAAATTTTAATTGGTCGTCTGGCCTATCATCAATCTACTCATGTATCTGTTTTGAGATGTTTGCCATGCTATATTCCATATGTCTTTTCTTCATGTTCATTGCTGCTCTTCTCGAGTATGTTAAACCAAGGTTTTGTTCGTGTGTGTATGTGTGTTTGTTTAGTTTGTTTATATGGGAATGCTATTTATTCTTGATTCTTTTGAATGGTTACTAGCCTGCTGCAGCTTTCAAGGGTGCCTATGAAAGCTTAAATATAGATGCAAGTGGTGGGAAATCAGTTAGCATGCGGAAGATATGGCACCTTGTTCAGGTTGTACTTGTAGCATACTGTTAAAACTGAGAGACAAATCTTTACATGCGGTTACTTGATTTTAGTTGTTGTGAAGTCAATGTTCTTCTTAATGATTGTTTCCCATGAAACAGATGTTGATGGATGAAGATACAGCATTGCAACAGCGTGTTTCAAGGAGGATGTCACTGATTATTGGTGCAAGGCGCCACCTTGAATGGGGCCATGAGAAGTACATCATGGATACCATACAGAGTCATCCTGCACAAGTAATTTTAAATTGAGTACTTTAACAAGACTGGTGTTGTCCGCATGT
Source organism: Neltuma alba (assembly GCF_004799145.2). Taxonomy (NCBI): domain Eukaryota; kingdom Viridiplantae; phylum Streptophyta; class Magnoliopsida; order Fabales; family Fabaceae; genus Neltuma; species Neltuma alba. Next base: position 43,082 of record NW_021637536.1, on the reverse strand, counting down.
TGTTGCTTATATTTTGTTGTTACTTTTTTTTTTTTGACCAGATTGTTTATTCTGCCTCCAACGACTCTTTCTGTTTTTGCATGCTCTTAAGAACTTCAATTTTGAGAAATACATTGACAGACTTTTCAGTTTTGTCCAAATCTTGTTCTCTCTGTGTGTTCTGTTTATACTTAACATAGTATTTATATGCATTCATTTATCAAAATTGATTATCAGCTTGTCTGATCTTTTGGTAGGCTGCTCTTGGTGGCGGTGTTGGTAATTTACAAAGAGTCCGAGCCTTCCTTCGGGTTTGATTTTTATATGCATATTTTCCATTACGATAATAGGTCTTTATTTTATTTTTAAAACTCATTCTATTGCTGTGCAGATCCGGTTAAGGGATTATGGAGTTCTGGATTTTGATGCTGGTGATGCTCGGAGGCAGCCTCCTGTTGATACCACGTGGCAGCAGGTGCTGAAAATTATTTTATTTTATTTTTCTAAAAGTTTAGTTATATTTCATTGTTTCTGATTGTTCATCTTTTTACTTTGAAATTAATCACAGCTTACTAATATAATTAACAATAATAATAAGACTGGTTTTAAATCACAACTTCTTGATTGTCACGTTTTAAATCATGAATCCACGAGAAGAACTTCTCATATTGATGCATCCAGTTGTGGGAGAGTGAAAGTTGTGTTTGATCTATATGACTGGTTTGGTTGTCGTTATTGTGTTGCCATATTTTGTAGAATTTTCATGCTTTGTGTTGGTATAACATTTTTCATTTTGTGTGGAAAAAGGTACCTCAATGGTTAGTAGTGCAGGGTATCTCGAACTAATATCTGGATTAACCCTGCCTATTCTTTTCATTTTTCTTGAGACATCTTGAGATTTGTACTCATTTTACTGGTCTCTTCCTTCTTTACATGCCAGAGTAATTCAAGTTAATTTTTTGAATGAAGCAAAATATAATTGGGAATAATGATACTTTTTTAAATTTCTTTCCTCTTCATTACTTTAATGTATGCATTAGATCTAGTTCTTGTACATGTTATTTTCCATGAAGTGAGCTTTAATGTTTTCTCATGCCCTGTTTAAATAATCACACGTTTGCGTTGGCAGATATATTTTTGCTTGAGGTCTGGGTATTATGACGAAGCAAGAAATGTTGCCCTCTCTTCCCGCTCTTCACATCAATTTGTTCCACTGGTACAGGCTGTTGTCACTTCGTTTGTATTGCACTTTATACTGGGATCTTTCTTAGTGATTCATTTTTCTGACAGCTCACGGAGTGGATCAACACTGGAGGTATGGTGCCAGAAGAGATTGCAAATGCTGCATCAGATGAATGTGAAAGAATGTTGAGGACTGGTGATCGCATAGGTCGAGCTGCATATGACAAGAAAAAGTTACTGCTGTATGCCATCATATCAGGATCCCGAAGACATATTGATCGTTTGCTTAGAGATCAACCTACCCTCTTTAGTACCATTGAGGATTTCTTGTGGTTTAAACTGTCAGCTGTGCGAGACTGCCCTAGTGGGTCAACATCCATTGTTCTAAGTGATGGTTTGGTACCATACAGTTTGGACGATTTGCAGACTTACCTGAATAAGTTTGAGCCATCATACTATACGAAAAATGGAAAAGATCCTCTGGTATATCCTTACATTCTGCTTTTGAGCATCCAATTGCTTCCAGCAGTATTATACATGTCCAAGGAAACAGGAGATGAAGGATACAACATTGATGCTGCCCACCTATCGATTGTGCTGGCTGATCATGGGGTATTATCTGAAGGTACTGTTGCTGGGCAAAAGTTGGGGGTAATGGATGCTTGTGCTGAAGTGTCTAGCATAATCAGGCAGTACGGATCTATGTATTTACGTCTTGGTGATCTCCAGATGGCTTTAGAATATTATGCTCAAGCTGCTGCTGCGGTAGGTGGTGGGCAGATGTCATGGACTGGTAGAGGTAGTATTGATCAACAAAGGCAGAGAAGTTTGATGCTGAAGCAACTCCTAACTGAACTTTTGTTAAGGGATGGTGGCATATATCTTTTGCTTGGTGCAAGAGGTGCCGGAGAAGAAGGTGAATTGGGCCGTTTTGTGACTGATCCAAAATCAAGGGAGCAATTTTTAATCGAGGCTGCTTGCCAATGCGAGGAAGCTGGGATGTTTGACAAAGTAATTTCTTTCTTTTACGTTGCATGTACTTATTTTATCCTTCATCGTTTATCCTCTCTCTTTAATCTGTCTCCCATATTTTTAATCCTTTTTTTCTGAATCACTGGGTTTTCATCCAAACCCATTGTTGGTTATGCTTATTTGGGATTTGTTTTATATTTCTGGCGTTCAGTCAATAGAAATTCAGAAGAGAGTGGGTGCCTTTTCATCAGCACTGGATACCATCAATAAGTGCCTTTCTGAAGCTATTTGTGCTCTTTTCCGTGGTAGAATAGATGGTGAAAGCAGGACTGCTGGCCTCATCCATTCTGGCAATGAAATTTTGGATGCATACACTTACTATCCACATGTCAGGTAATATTGAGACTTTTGCCCTATCTCATTGTTCTATGCATGGTTATGCTTGGGTCTAGGTGTTGCAATATTAGTTTGGTCGATTGGTCATTTAATATGTTATGTATGGATGTTTTTTATGTAGAACTTCGGAAGAGTCATCCTAGTTCTTTTTTTTCTTTGGATGGCAAGCTAATGCTTGCGGGACGTAGAGAAATATGCCTCAAAAACTTGTCTATTTCATCTGAAAAGAGGGTATATATACATAGAAGATGAACCTCGATAATTATGGCTTATTGAAAGCCTATTAACGTGGCCTAACCTATACAACCTATCACTGAAGAGGCTGCGTTTCCTTCTAACAGACTCCATATACAACCACCCACAATATCATTTATTATCCTATTCTAACACGGGAGAGCAGTGGGATCAAACCTGCTATTAGTCACTACAATGACTGAAGTCGATGCCACTAAACTAACAAGGCTTTGGCTGTCATGTTAGATTTTATACTTCTAAATTCGAACCTGGCACCAATTTTTGAACGCCTTCGCACACAATTTTGAGCTGCAGAAAGTCATGGGCAAAATATTTCAGACCATTCCACAAAAGCTATTAATATTCCATCTAGATGAGCTATATTTCAATGATGAGATTAAAGTTAGAAATCCCAATGGGTAGTTTTATTATTGTTTTATTTGCTGAAGCTTTCAGAATGATAAAAGATTGGTTCCCTGCAAATGAATTGCGAGACTAAGGAATTTGGGTTTTGACTCTTTGAATTTAATTCTTTTGATCAATGGTTATTAACAATTTGACTATATCTTGGCATTCCTTCTATTTAACATGTGTCATGAGATTGATTGAATTCCCTCTGCAGCCTTCAAGAGAGAGATAATGTTTTTGCCCAGCAAACTGTGTTGAGACAACTTGAGGCAATATTGTCAATTCACAAGTTGTCAAGAACAGGGCATTATGCGGATGCACTAAGGGAGGTTGCTAAACTCCCATTCCTACCTCTAGATCCTCGAGGTCCTGATATTGCTGTTGATGTGTTTGAAAATTTGTCTCCTCATGTCCAAGCTTGCATTCCAGATCTTTTGAAAGTTGCCCTCACCTGTCTGGACAATGTGACAGACACGGATGGATCACTTCGTGCCCTAAGGGCTAAGGTATGTATTAAAAAGGAGAACAATCTTGTATTTACCTTGTGCGGTCCTTTGTATAATTGCAAAGTCGTGTCAGGGAGTCTAACACAGCTATGGTGTTTAGAGGTTTTATTGGGCTATTTACAATAAATGGTGAAGTGCTAGTACTGTTGAATAGGGAGAATGTACTACCTCCGATCCTTAATATAAGACCATGTTTGACTTTTATTTTGGTCCTAAATATAAGACCCCAATCCATTTTGTTTCTCATATTTATACATTTTTTTTCTAAAATAACCCTTCTAAGAATGATAGTTCTAGTCAATACGCTTGATTAGCAATGATATTTTGGGAAAGGCAACACCTATTTAGGACAAATAACTAACTCAACTTACTTCCTTAATCTCCTTAAATTAGTCAACTGGCTCTTATAATTAGAACCGGAGGTAGTATATCCTAATGCAAGAAAAGAGAGAAAATGATGATAATGAAATTTGATACAAAATTTAACACCATAACAAAGTCTTGCAAAGAACCATACGGGGCGATACAGACTCATTAGGGTATAGTATTTTACAATTAATTAATATTTCACCTGTTTATCCATTTTACTAATAATGTTCCATTCATGCTTTCCATGACAAGCAACTACATAGAATTTTTTAACGTTAAAATAATTCTTAGATTATTGTGTGAAGTGGCTGTTTAGTTACTTGCATCCAATTAAGATGTCAAAACTGCAATATTTCATTTATGGAAGTTTTTGTCTCATGATGATTGAATCTTCCCGATGCAGATTGCGAGTTTCATTGCAAATAACTTGAAGAGGAACTGGCCTCGTGATTTATATGAAAGAGTAGCCCAAAGCTTGTGAAAGGACAACAGCAACATGGGATTTCGTTGACTTGTGGGAAGGCAACAGAATGTGTTTGATGAGTGATTGTTTTATCGTGCTGCATCAAATTGTAAAGTAATGAGGGGGGCCTTGCATGTGTACACCTCTGAATTTTTTTGCACAAGATTAGGAAAGAGGCTCCTGAGGGATGTTCCAGATTTGATGAGGCTGCTCAATAATGTTGGATAACCCCCGTGGGGGAGAGATCTCACTATACTCCAATCAATTTAACGAATTTAGTGGTCACCATCCAATTACATACCAAGCTATGCCTTCCCACCCAAATGGGATCTTTCTTTTGTCCAATTCTGATCCATTTCTAACTAGGTGACATACCGCTACTTTTGTACTTAAGTGGGACTAGATAAATTCACTTACGATCAAGTTCCATGGTTGAGTTTTTTCTTTTAATAAGTGAAAATATTTCTTTTAATACACAAATTTAAGATATTTATGTACATTACTTGTGTCTAAAGATTCAAGTGTGATTTAATGTAAGGCTTTTTAACGTGACTTTTGTTTTTTTAACCATCAGGTGACTGTTGTTTTTGAATCATATGACACGCGTGTTTTTAATATTGCTATTGAAAATTATATATCTATAGGAAATTATTTTTTGACAAGTATTTATTGAAATTTTGATAGTCCAAATTGAAACAACCGTCTTCAAGGTATTTTTGTTTGTTTTTGGCCGCCGTAGGTTTTATGTTTGCAAGACAACTGTACAACTTCTCATGATGACCGGACGATAATGACGCTGCGCGAGTTTCCAAATTTAGATTCCTCTTATTTTGTTGTGTTGTGTTTAAAATAGATACATACAGAGGCCAATAAAAGCTTTGCGCGGCAACTTTTGTGATTTGAACGGATAAAAGATGGGTCTATATATGTATTATTGCCTAGCAGGAATTGGAGGGAGGAGACTTTTTGGGAGAAAAAGGCGGTTGAATTGAATAGACCTAGAAATTTACTGTATCTTCATCAATCCATGGACTATATAGCTACTATTTCCTGAGATTGCGATGGGGGAAAAGAAATCACCAGGTATACAATTCCCATAAAAAAATCTTGCACTAAATTGGCATAACGCATCAAAATTGTACCATTCGCTATTAACAATACAGCCTCCCAATTGTTCATTAATATGTATACAAACTGAGCATTTAATTATATGACTATTTTCTCCACAAACATTCACAATACAGCCTCCCAATTTTACCATTCGCTATTAAGAATAACATCCCCAGATGATAGTACCGGGAGGGAAAAAAAAAAGAAGAACTGTCAGGGAGGAGGAAGAAACCTTTTTAGGCCTAAAAAAATAAAAATCAAAGCAGAATCTGGGTATCTATATTGATAAAATAGGGTTTTTTTTAACCTGTAAAAATCAAAACTTGTATCGTATCTCTCTCTGTCCCCACTGTCTCTATCCTCTGTCTCATATATTGGGGCCATCTCAAAAGGTCCTTCAAAGTTTTGCCGCCATGTCTTCAACAAGGAAATGGGCTAGCTCAATCTGCTCCATTGCTTTTCTCATATATTTCGCTGTTATCATCCTTCAAGTCCCAATTTTCAGGTAATGCTCCTTTTATATCACCCAGACACTATCAATAAGCCCGAACAAAAAGTATGGAGAATCATTGTTCAGTTATCAAAGTTAAGAATGAGAAACAAGGAAGAAGAACAGAGAAAAATTTAAACTTTCTGCCAAAATGTTAAGATTTGTGTCGGAGTTTGATCTTTTTTATGTATTCATTCTTGCAGTGTCGGAGTTTTCAATTGAGTTTGACATAGTTACATTCTATTACTTGCCGACTTTATTTTATTACGCTGTCCCAACACCCCCTTCCACCTCTTTCCCCACGGGGCGGGTACTCTATCTCTCGCTTTCGCTAAGCTCTGAGAATGCGATTATCTCAACTCAGGCAAATGCTTATTACCAGAGCATCTTCTCCAACAGAATCCTGAATCATTTACCCAGAAATGAGGGCTTTCTGTAGAGATTGATTTTATGTTTAGAAGCCCTATTCCCCTCTTTTCTGTGTTGAATAAGAAATGCATCTCACGGGAGAGAAATGTAACTTAGTCATATATCCTTCGTAAATGTAGCATCATAAACCTCAAAAACTTACATAAAATGGAACTCTTGAAAAGTAAATAAATAAAGAAAGAAGTACATGTTAGATATTCATTGGGCTCATTCAGAGGTCAAACTCCAATGATGGGGACAAACTTGATACATTACCCACAAATTCTGCTGTACTGATAATTTAAACATTTTGGTTCATAATAATTATTTTATCCCTGTTTGCTTTTCTCAGTGTTCCATGCAGAATCGGTATCTGTAAGACCCCATTAGAAGTCACTTCTTCTCAGTTAATTGCAAGTGACGTGTTCCCTCCTTTCATTGTGAAGGCCCTTCTTTACCCAGGAGCTCTTGCAAAGGCTCTTTACAATCACAAAACCATCCCAAACTTCAGAAACCTCCTTAAGTTATACAAGTTCAATTCAAGGCAAATTACCCCAACATCAGATCTTCATCGCCTAGAGGTAAGTAATTCGACAGAACTACGACTATACATAAAGTGGTTAAGCATATTGGTAAAAAGAAAACATAATAGTACCCCTTCTTATCAACTTAAGCTTGATTACTTTTTGAGGGGAAAAACTGCATCTATATCAGTATCAAAACCTAGGTTTCAGAATCACTTTACCGTAAAACGAGATAACCTCCTCCATATATTTATTTCGTAATCCATAAAAACACTTTTGAAACCATGGTTTGGTTTCTATCCAAACACCCCCTAAATGCCAGAAGTTTAGCTGTCATTTTGAATCTAAAGGTGATCCTCCAGGTTCTAGCAGGAAGCTATTTATCTGTGGGAGGAGCAATTATGGGTCTGATGAAACCAGGGAGAATGGGCCTCTTTGGAATACTTCTTTTGATATGGGGTCTCATTAGAGAATCCATTATGTTCCAATCTGGTTTGGATCACGAAAAAGCTTCTCATATTCGTCCTGCTATGTGGATTGCACTTGTTTCTGCATTCTTGTCCATTAGAAAGGATGTCAGAAAGATTATACGTACTTTCAGAGGAAACCAAACTCTGAAGCATAAATATGTCTAGCTGTCTGAAATTGAAATAGCATGATTTAGCTATAATGCTTGGTTTGATCTGACTGGTACGGAGTTATATACCTGTTTTGTTTGCTACTCATTGCAATCATGAATGAATTGTAGATATATGGCTGCTTGATTCCGTTGTGCATTGCTATTGATTATTGGGAAGAGACAAATGGATAACTGAATTATTAGGCTACACAGCACAGCTTACTGTGCAATGATGAAGAACTCATTATAGTCTTCGGAAAAGTTTATTTTTTCTTCTAAATTCTGGATTAATTTTGATGGTGAGATTACCCATCATGTAACCTAGATATTCAATTTTTTTACGTAAAATATCTTTTTTTCCCTTCTTTAAATCAGAAGTGGGTGCTGACCCACACAGAAAAGAATTAACGAAAATGTGTCTTAAACGGAACGCTAATATGAAAGCTGAGATTTCCATGGGATAATATTATTTAATCACACTCAGCTCTATATATGTTATCTCATTGCACCCAACTAAGAAGACAGATTGGGACCTCCATCTATAGGTTTGTATCTTTTTAAGTTTTAACCCAGTGATAAAGAAAAGGCTATGAATATATAAGCTAGATTACATACAGCTAGCTCCAAAGGAGGACCAAGATTCCTTCATAAAAGCAAATACAGTTATGGAGTCGTCTTGGGTTCATCTTTTTAGACAAACCACAACGTGCTCTATAAAGCGTATTCTTAAATTCATGAATGGAATCCAATGTGAGTTGTTTTTTGTTTAGCTGATGCGATATGTGAATTAGACCTCATTATAAATCAAAAAACATATTTAGCCTTCTGTTGCGGATCAAATAACCTTCTGTTATACATATCATATATATACATTCTTAAATTCGAATCCATAAATTCATTCAGGAAAAAAGGACTACGTCATGGTTTCAGGATGTATGAGAAAAGAAAGAAATTGATCTTCGCTTAAACCACGCAAGTACAATAATTAGTTGAACTCCAGTACAAGAGACCAAAGAAAAAGTAATATTAAAACACCAAAAACATGGCCATAGTTCAGGTACGAAAAAAACACCGACATAGTTTCTTTAACTAAGTGCTAATCAAAGGGTACGTGGCTTCTTTGTAATATTTGCTCTGCTCCATTCTCTTTGGCCCCTGCTATCAGTTTTGAGCATCCCCAAGAAATTAATAAAGAAATATTCCATCTTAACTCTCTAGTATTACAACAGTCCATCTTCCATGGCCAATCGCTACAATCCCTGAAGACAAAGCCATGAAATACTGTAATTTAGTTTATAATTACTGTGGACAAATCTAACCGAACATATATAGATTAGGAAGCACATAATATAGCTTTATACCAAAATTTGGATGATCTCAACTCTAGTATGTATCCCTTGGGGCACTGCATTTGAAGCATTCCATTCTGCTCGCAAAGTTATGCTCATTGCACCCTAGCCTGTTAAATTTAAAAATTTGGTGTCATAGTCACGGAACTTGCAGGGAAAATATTATTCAAATGGGTAGGGAAGTAACCTTTATCTTGCACTTCAAATCATTATCAGAACGAGGAGAGGGGGGAGGGAGGGAGGGAGGGAGAGAGAGATGGAGATTTTTCTAACGTACTTATAGATCTCCTAAAAGCAGTCAAAGAGGGCCCCAATGAAAATCAAAGTGCATGCCTATCAAAGACAGCAGCCAAAGCAAAAAGAATAATTTGTACCCTTAAAACGAACCAATCATCAAAAGATTTTCCCCCTGTTTTAGCGACTAAATACTTTATGATCATCAACTATTTTTGCGTCTGAGTTATAACACCTGGTTTTTATTTCTGTACTAATTAAAAGAGAGAAAACATAGAACTGTATGTAAGCCTCTTGCTCCTGTTTGAATTGGAGTGTGTTCAAGACAAAATACATAAATTATTAAATAACACATTATATGTATATATAACCAACATGCAGCTATACTATAATTACCTATTGCAAATCCAATCACCAGATTTCCATGAAGGTCTGGTGGAAGTAGGAGCAGAAGGAAAAGGTCTAGAGCGTAGAAGAAAGTCAGTGTTGAAAGAAGAAGATAACAAGTCATCTTTGAAAGCACCACACTTGAAGCAGCTTGAGCGGTTGGCAAAGTTATGTGTGCCACAATTATTAGCAGCACAGTACCAGTCTCCAGGACGAACATCAGATCCATATGATGAACCTGATGATGATCTCCCTCCTCCACCGTAATATTCTCCATACTTTGATTCTCCGCATCTCTGACATGATTCTCTCCTCTGAAAGTTCATGTGCTGGCACGACCTGCAGTTCCAATCTCCTGGCCTGCTGCTCATTCTGCATTATATATACCCCTTCACTCAGTACATGATTAGGACAGGGATTTGATTTAATTACTACACTAACATTTATGATAAGTACCTATATATATGTTTCATATTGTGTTTACATTGTTCTTGATTAAAAAAAAAAAATCAATCAAGGTTGGTTAAATATATACCAAAAAAAAAAAAGACTATTAGAGGAGTTTAAGTGAGTAGAGTTGAACAAATGGGTATTTAATCTTGTGAAACGAATGTGTGGAGAGATCAAGAAGGATGTGAGGTCTCATGATGAATGATATATCTGAATACTTAGTTGGTGATGAAGTCCAATAAGTCGTGCAAACAATGTAACCGACTTCACATGATAGCAAAAGATGAAATCATGAATGGTATGCAGCATAAAATGGTTGATGATGTGTCATAGATACGGTAATATAAAGACTTAGATAGTGATGATATTCTAAATACTGGTAGGTGTTAGATGATATGTTATACATAGGGTCAAGCACACACGCATGCACGCATCAACTAGCTCAGTAGATGTATGACAAATAGAGAAGGAGGGGGATCATATGTTGGAAGAAATAAGAAGGCATACGTGGAGGACAATAATGGAGCAACTGAGTTGAAGTATAAATATGTAGGAGAATAATATTAGTGGTAAAGAAGAGATGAGAGAATGAGAAACGTGAGAATGGTTTATATAGAGGAAGGGAGAGAGGTCACGGAGAAAAAGAGAACAAGTGCAAGTACTTTTGAGAGGTGGTCAATCAGTGGCAAACTTTGATACGAAATGGATCAATGAATTGAAATCCAAAAGAAGAAAAAAGAGATAAAGTTGAGTTGGTGTGTGTGTGGCATGCATGCTTGAATTTGAAAACATTTCTGTTTTTTGAGGCAGTGGGCGACAACTTCATTTTGTTGCCAGTTTCTTAATATTAGTGTAAGGTTCTCTCTGCAAAAGTTTATGATGGGATAAACGTTTATTTTGTTTTTCTCCTTTCTCTAACTTCAAAATCACTTAACATCTCCCTCCCTTCTTCTTTGGCTTCTGTCAAATGAACCAGTCCTTAGTTTCTCTGCTTCTTTTTCATTTCGTTCCCTTCATCCAATATTTGAACTTTATTTATGGTTGTTTATATGCCACACTTCAACCTTCAAGAAATCACTTCTTGAAGTTGGAAATTTCAAGAAAACTTAAATTAGTAATAATACATATACAATTGACAATTGCGTGAGCTTTGATGTACACATGAAATGATTCAATTCGTCAATATACTAGTACCAATCCAGTTTAACCAAAAGTCTTGAGTTCAAATATGGGAATGCGGCCGCATTAAATACTTGTTAGAACTTGCGTAAAATGCTGGGTGCATATCCTCAATAAATCCCTTGATCTGGATTAATCTAGCCCTTATGACGTCCTCGTATTCAAGAGGCAAGCCTAGGATGCCGGGTGCATATCCTCAATACTTGGTAATAGAGCTTGCCACCCAAAAATATCCCACTTGGCTTGATCTAGACTAATCCAACCCTATCAAGTCCTTAGGTTATGTTTGGTAGGAAGCATTGAAACTGAGGGATTGGAGTTAGAATTGGGATTGAGAAAATCTATTAAAAGAATGTTTAGTATAAGAGATTGTTTGTTATATGAGATTAACCAAACCCATATATGCGGGATTGGAGAATACTAGAGGATGAAGTAGTATTCCCCAATCCCATCTCTATGGGTTTACCTAATCCTATATAATAAGCAATTACTCATGCTAAATACTATTTTAATAATTTTTTTTAATTGCAATCTCAATCTCAATATCTTATTTTCAATGTTTCGTACTAAACGGGACATTAAGGTAAAGAGATAGGGTCAGGATACGGGGTGAACATGAAAAAAAAATCCTCACTATACTAGCGATTCAACTGGTTTAATTTGATTGAAGGTAATTATTTTCTTAATTTAAACCAAATAAAAAGAAGCCGGTAAAGTTAGCATTAACATTAACACTACTCATAAATTGCTAGATTTTCTTATAACGAGGAAGAGGACCAATATCTGAAGGGGAAAATAAAGGAGAATAAAGTTAGAGTCCTGCCAAACAATAGCACTATTTATGTTGTTGTTTCATCTCTCTAACAGATCGAAATTGACAAACTTTAATGTAAATAGTACAAATTATATTTATTTTAATTTTTTATAATCTGATCGTTTTTTAAATTTAATGTTACAAGATTTTTTATTTTATTTTTTCTGTTTTTATTATAAAAAATAAAATGGTTAAAAATCTAAGCCATTCATATTAAAATTTGTACTATATAAATTTGTTAAAAGAAAGACAAAATCCATATTGTGCCTTTTAACATGAGGATATCTGAATATGAAATTAAGACTAAGGCTGCTGCTAAAGCATACTAATATTATAATGTGTCTATTAATTATACCAAAGTTGGAAGCATAAAAAAGAATAGATTAATATACCAATAAAATCATGCCCAAAACACATATTTCAAGAAACAAGCTTTCAATTTTCTTTTCCTTTTGTTTTTTTTGCTGTTAACTCACATCTCAACAAATTAATTTGTTTTTGGATACATCAACAAATTAATTTATCATAACTAAAAACAACATAAAATGAAAAAAATGTATTTCTTTCGCTAACAAAAGCTAGCTAATCCAACAATTCAAGACCCACACAAAAAGTATGTAGGGTGATTCTTGTAACCTAATGGAGGAACAAACCTAATTGTACAAAGATCTAATCAATCATATATACCCATTCCATGAACCCTAGAAAGGCCATTTGACCATGGAGTTTATTAATTATGGTTATACTAGTAATATATATATTGTTGGCTTATATATATGTATGTGTTAAAAAAATGTGTAAATAGAAAGAAAAGACGTGGCCTATTGTCATTGGACAATGAAAAGTCGTGATCATAAGTTGCTACAGTGTAATGAATATAGATTCACTGCATTAAAAGCCTCAATAATGTAAATTATTTATATTTATAAAATTGAATGTGTGTATATAATATTTAAAAAAAAGTATGGAAAAATTTATTTGATGAGCCAACAATTTGGGCCGAAAAGAAGAAAGTCTCTTTCAAAATTTTCTTTGGGAATCAACACAAAAATTGACAGTCAAAGTGTTTGGCATAAAATACCTGCTACTTTACAACTTGAATATTCCTTTATTCTCCTCCTAAAGTACAAAACAAAGTGAAAGAAATGAATTAAAGGTAAATAGAAATAAAACCCACTGACTCTATCTAATTAATTACAAGTTTTCAGAATTGAAAGAATTATTTTACGAAAATAAAAGACTATTCATTTATGAGATATTGTCAAGTTGAGTTTGCAGTTAATAAGTTGCTGTTTATGAAATGTATTCATAATAAGTAGGCTTCATAAGACCTTTGAAGATGGTCTTTTATGAATCTATTCACTTTAAAAATGTTTAACATCTATATAAATATATATATATATATATATAATGTTAAAGCTAGTGAGGGAAATTTTTGAAAAAGACAAGAGGGGAAAGAAAAAGGAAAGGAACAAAGAGGGGAAAGAGAAAAAGAAAAGGGGGAATGGCGAGTTTCAATAAAGAAAGAAAGAAAGGAGAAGTTGATGATGGAAGAACAAGTGCGTGAGGCAAATATTTTGACCATCTTTTCCTCTGTTGCTGCTGTGGCTGCTTACATATTTTATTCTCTCTCTCTCTCTAAAGCCCAGCTTTATCTATATCTATGCCTCCTTGGAAAAATGTTTTAATTTGAATGTTGTATATCTACAAAAGTGAATGAGCATATATATATATGTATGTATGTATGTATATGTAATTATTAGCTGCACGATAAAGAAAACGACGCCATTTCAACTGGATTCTCTTGTTTGTTATTGTACAAAACAGAAACAGAAATAGAAATTTGGATTGTGAAGTCATTTTTCACTCTCATTTGTTTCACTGCAATAGTGTCCATTATCTTGGGGGAAGGGTAAAGGCAAGCCATTGATATGATTTTAAGAACATACTTCCTGTTTTGATTATGTTTAGGTGTTTTGATTCTTTTTATAAGGCATTTGATACATTAGCTTAAGTATAATATTTACAAGGTAGCTTAGGAAAGTTAACGCACATTAACTTTTTATAAGAGTTAGATAACTAATTTGGAGAGATTAAAAAAATTACTCACCCGGTCCTTAATATAAGACCCATTTAACTAATTTGATTAGATTAAGGAAGTTAGGTAAGTTAGTTAATTATAAGAAATGTGATACGTCTTTCCTAAAATACCATAATCATATTTCTTAATATCCTTTCTTCCTCTTCTATTTGATTATAGTCGAAAGAGTATCTATAGGGGTAATTTAGAGAAAATTGATAAATATAAGAAATCAGTCTTATATTTAGGATCAAAAGCAACTCAAGAATTGGGTTTTATATTAAGGACTGAAGGAGTAGTAGAATTAGTTAGTGATAACAAATATGTGTTAACTTCTCTAAACTACTATTTATAATCATGTGCATTAGAATTATAAATATTATCTATAATCGTATGCATTAAAATTATCTTTTTGTACGAACCCCTTACAATTAATAAAGAAATTTTAGAGACAAAGTGGATGGAGGTAATAATATTTAGAATTAAATTTAATTTCTAACTAGTTTTTATAAAAAAGGACTAGAGGTAGTTTTTTTTTTTTTAATGTATGCACATATTTAATAAGATTTAATAAGAGCAGTGAGTGAGTAAAAATTAATAGGAAAATCATAAAAAAAAGACTTTGAAAATAAAAAAAATTATAAATTGGGATCCATTACAATATTAACATAGATTTTGACAATAACTGACAAATAAATGACAAGAAGTTTGTGAATGGTTCCTGTATGTAATTTTGTAATTTCTAAGATTTTTTTTACTATTTTCTCAAATTATTAAATACAATGTAATTTAACACTTTTAATTGTTTTTGTTAGCAACTGTGACCAAAAGCACTATATTTGGCACTGGGACTCGTTTCCATGCAGCATCTCATAATGCTGATTTTTTTCACTCCATTCACATCATGCGGCATCTAATCATGAGGCTACTTTTCACAGCCAACAATATGCTGCCTACTTCTCTGATATATCTACTCTTTACTGCTATTTTTATAGAGAGAGGGGGAGAGAGAGAGAGCTTTTGCTTGTGTGAATTGTTTTGAGAGAGAGAGAGCACCTTTTCTTCAGTGAACTGTTAACGAGAGATCAAGCACACTGCTCTGCATCCTCCATTTATACCCTCTCTGTCGTTAATATAAAATCTAATTATTAAGTTAATTTTGATCATAAATAGAAGGTTTATTTTTCATATTTATCAATTTTTTTAAAATTATCTCTATGAATACTCCATCGACCATAATCAAGTAAGTAAGGGAGGAATGATATTAAGAAAGATGATTATGATATTTTAGAAAAAAAACGTCATGTTTTTTTATAATTAACTAACTTACTTAACTTTTTTAATCTAATTAGACTTATATTAAGTATAGGAGAAGTATATCTTTTAGGCCCCCAAAATAGATATTTCATTCTAAAGATAGATATCTCTCACGTCTCTATTATTTTCTAAAGCCGCTCTTCATTAAACTATTCATAACTTAATGGCTAAGTACACCGAATCCATTTTAATACTATAATACTATCTTCAATCTTAATTATAAAATCTTTTT
This sequence comes from Neltuma alba, assembly GCF_004799145.2. NCBI lineage: Eukaryota > Viridiplantae > Streptophyta > Magnoliopsida > Fabales > Fabaceae > Neltuma > Neltuma alba. Next base: position 27,380 of record NW_021637536.1, on the reverse strand, counting down.
TATACATTACAAATGAAGTCTTATAATTAGAATAACAAGTAGTATTAAATTCCTCTGACCAAGAAGTTCGCAATCCCACCACGCAACCTCGGTTTTCATCCTCGACAATCAAATCGGTATTATTCACTTCTCGGATTTCGTATATTATTATGCCCTACAAAGGGTAAATATTATGACTTATAATTCAATATCTAGTTCTAATTTGGTTGACATTGCTATGTGAATTTTTTTGGACCATGCTATGTGATTTGATCAAACATTTAATTGAGATTAATCAAATAAAAAAATTATTTATTTATAAAGTAGATTGAAAATACAGTTTGATAACAAATTAAACTCAAAACACTTGATTCGTGAATACTACTCAGTAAGAATCAAAATAAAAATATTAAAGCTCCAAAATTACTCTTTAATCTTTTTTTACTTTAAAAAAAAAGTACTTACCTGTTTACTTCGATTTGGAGTAATAATTAATAATAGCTCTAACAAAGTGGAGCTTTAAATACAAACGCGCAGCCTAGAGATTCAATTTGTCACTCTTCCTGTGTTACATTAAAAAAAAGTAAATTAACAGGCTATTCTATGACTTGAAAACACAGCAATTACAAAATTATGGAATGCCTTTCAGCGGCTAATGGACACAATGCCACTCTTTTCCCAATTCAACCACGACTGCAAGCAGCATGGTCAATTGCTCTCAGCTAGAACTGAGTCATGACAGATTTAAAAAGACAAAAAACACCATGTTCACTTCACTCACTCGTAACATCATCGACATCGTCCTTGTCATCATCTCCTTTGATGTCCTCGTCACTCTCAAATGCATCATCAGATTGTTCTTCACCTTGATTATTTTGGTCAGTATCCATTGCGTCGTCAGATTCTTCATCACTATCCTGGTCCTCATAGATAACCGGCACTGGTTTTTCTCCTTCGTCCGCCTCATCAATATCCTGGAATAGAAAAACCATGAATGAGTTCAAGCTAACCTTGTAGTTTGCTAACGGTGAATGTAGAAATCAAAGAATACTCACTCCAGCGCAAAGGAGGTCTATGGCGCTTGACAATTCAATGGCAGATTTGAATGTGGAGACCCTAGAGCCAATCAGCTGTACAAAGCAACAGATTTAATTGAGGAAACTACTATTGGGATGATCATGAAGAACTACTCAAGAATTGATCAAAGCAGTCAATTAAAATTTCAGAATGTGGTTTCAATCAGCAGTTATCTTGTCACAGCATCCAGTCATGATCCAACAGTCCACCTGATTCAAAGAATTCAAATCTTGGAATGAAGATTCCTGGGATGTTATAACACTCGCGTGTTGTAGAGGCAGAAACTTCAGCCATGGAAGAGCACATGCCATAATAGCGCCCCTATGAAAGAGGAAAAAACAAGAACATCATGTACATAAGTATTAAGAAATGAATGTATAAATATACAGAAACGCTATTAAGTTTACCGAACAAATAGGGTCCAATTACTATAATGATGTTTTTACCTGGACTCAGCAACATTGGACACAAGGAAGTTAAAAAATTTATGGACTTGCGATGTCTTCAATTGTGAAATTGTCTTTCGGATAACCTGCAAAAAAGGGTACATCATGCATATCATACAAGAGCCTGACAATGAAAAGAATTTACCATTCTGAGAAAGACATGGTTCAGTAGAAAAAGAGGGGAAAAAACAAACAAAAAACCTTCTCATCTTGTGTAAACAAGCAGTCTAGTATTAGGGCACGATCATCGGCATGCAATGCTTGCTTGAGCAAAATATCAACTGAGTTTGCACTTGGAGGCATGGTTAGGCCAGAAGATTCTTGTTCCTTAACACTCCTGGATTTGTCATTCTCGCTTTGCAAAGTAAGACTAGCAAGTTTATCTCCCATTGTGGGTTCGTTCACATCAAAATCAAGGACTCCATCTGCTACCTCACCTTGATCTACATCCAGTACCAATATAAGAAGAAATACTCAATGCCCCACCAGATAAATCAAGAGTGAGACTGTACCCAACACAAATCATGCGCGTAGAACATGTAGAACAGCCTAGATGGCTAGCAAATCTAATTCCTTGGCCAACGAATATATAAAAATATGGCACACTTAGCATCAGATATTAACTACATATAAATCAGACCAGAGAATGAATTTTAAGGAAAACAAAAAAAGAACTTCTATGATTCACAAAAAAAACAGGCATTTTTCAGGATTCAAAGGAAAGCACATATGCAGACGCAAAGCTTAATTAATATTTCCATAGTGTTACAAAAGCAGAATTGGGATTTCCACGACAGAACATGTAGAACAACTTAGATGGCTAGCAAATCTAATTCCTATGCCAACGGATAAATAAAAATACGACACATTTAGCATCAGATATTAACTACGCATTAATCAGACCTGAGAATGCGTTTTAAGGCAACAAAAAGGCACTTCTATGATTCATAAAAAATCAGGCATTTTCAAGATCTAAAGGAAAGCACATATGCAGACACAAAGTTTAATTAATATTTCCGTAGTATTACAAAAGTAGAAACTGGGATTTCCATAACAGATCACTTGTTAAGGAAAAAATAACATACTCAGTGGAGGTCAGACTTGAGAGGAGGGTATTTATGCTTATTAACATCCATCATTCCATTACAGTTAAACATTCCATAATTCTTACCAAAATTCATCTCCACCGTTGTGGTTGGAAGATCAGGATCAAGTTCAGCTTGCCTTTTCTTAGCTTTTTTCCTTTCTGCAGGCAGTGGAGATTAAAACAGTAAGAGAAAATGTAAGGGACAACCTTCAGACTGAAAAATAAAAGATAAAGTTACATTTATCACATTCAATTTCCAAGTGATCACGGGCTTCTCAGCAATCTATCACATACAATGTACCCCTAGAGTGGGAAAAGTATTTCATCGGTGGCCTTGGACAAAAATATTTGGACATGTGTCCTGGTTGATTTGGACTGCTAGATGCAAACATGTGTTGGATGGACGAGTACCCACAAGCCACTAGGTGCAACAACAGAGTCTATTTCACCTCATGGAAGATGCATCAAGGGGGATATTGTCTCACAATTTCTCCAAAAACAACACTGAGACGACATGGAAACCTCCAGCCAGCAGGGAAGTGAGGTGGGATGTGGACACCTCTTTTCGCACTCAAAGCCAAGCTGGCTGTCGAGTGGTTATTCGAGAGAAGGGACAATAGGTTAAGGGCTTCCAGAAGGCAATTGGCATTTACCCAATATGAGCAGCTGAACTCTAGCTATCAAGACGGGTTTACAGGCGTATAAGTCGCTACGTTTGTAATCTGACTCTTTGGAGGCACTCAATATGCCGATGAGGGACAGTGTGGTTAATTATCTTTTCCGGACTGAGATTGAAGAAACACGACAGCTTATACATAGTGATTGGAACGTGAAAATCTCACATGCTAGCAGAGAGATAATTCACTGCGCAGATAGCATAGCAAGAGCAGCTCAGGTTGAGGAGTCCCAGGTTATTTTGATACCAGAAGTACCCTCGTGGTGCAGAGAAGATTTTTCTGCTGGGCAAACGCTATGTTGAGGAGAATTACTCCTCAGCTAGTAACTTGTTTTGATTTTACCTTTCAAGCGTTTGCTTGCCACTTGTAAACCACAGAGTAGGAAAAGTATTTGAGATTTGACAATCATTAAAACATACTACATGATGGAAATCCATAAATAGTCAACTGATATGCTTAAAATCAAGTGCAAGAACCAAGAACTAGAAACATGAAGAGTATATCACACCTTTCCCATCAGATTTGACATGTTCATTAGCAGGTTCACCATCATCTGCTACGGGATGAGATTTCTTCAGTTTGTCCTTCGCCATCTCAGTCGATATTCAGGTAAGTTAAGTACACAACTCTGCAGCAGCCCAAAACAATTATCCGGCAACAGCGCTTATATCAATGACGAGGCAATCAACAGGATAAAACGAATGAAAAAGACCCAAGGAAGAATGAAGAATGACCTTAGGATAAAAATAACAGATAGAAGAAACCGATCGAGTGAACGTTACGGCGCCTTTGAGCTCCCTGGTTTAGAGTTGCTGCAGGCAATATAACCGGAGAAGGCGGAGGCTTAGGCCTCTGGAGTTTAATTCCGGGGCTCGACAAGACGAGGGTTTTGGACTTCAGGGTTTAATGTATGGAAAAATTGTAATAAGGACTCAGAAAATTAAATATAAAAAAAATTCTTAAAATTATTAAATTAATCGGAAGTATAAAAGACTTCATTATTGCAATAGATTCTGTTTGTTTAGTTATAAAATTACCATTATTTTTTTAAGCATGTATTAACAACTGAAAGTGTAATCACTAACAACTTAAGTTATAATATTAACAACTATTGCGACATTTATAGATAATGTATTATATTTTTGTCATGCGTTAAGAAAATATATTATTAATACTTATCATAATAGTTGTTAATTGTTACACTCTAAGTTGCTAACAACTGCTCTTTCAATTGTCAATACATTCTTAAAAAAAGATAATTTGATAATTAAACAAATAAAATCTCTTGTAATGAGGAACTTCAGGATAATTTGATATTTTAGAGAATCTTTTTATATTTAATTCTCTTAGATAGACTTTCTTAATGATTTTGACCAAAGTATTACCTCCGTTCCTTAATATAAAACCTCATTAAATTTTTATTTTGGTCCTAAATATAAGACTCCAATTCATTTTATCTCTCATATCTATATATTTTTTCCCCAATATAGTCCTTTTGATAATGGAAATTCTAACTAATACGATTGATCACCAAGGATATTTTAGAAAAAACAACACATATTTATAATAAATAACTAATTAAACTTATTTTTTTAATCTCCTCAAATTAGTTAACTAGCTATTATAATTAGGGCCGGAGGTAGTATTTTTTTTAATTAAAACCCTTTTATTTATTTTTCATTCATAATTAATTTATAGATATTAATTATTTATAATATATCTGTTTATTTTGTTGTTTTAAAAACTCTCCAACTAAAATGCATAAAATTTTCTGGATTTATTGGAAACCTAATTTGGGGGTTTTTTTTTCCCAATCTACTAATTTTTTCAGTCCAAAGAAAAAATCTACTAATTGCCAAATATTATAATAACTTAAAATTAAAATAGATTTGTTTCACTAATTGCTTTTATCATGTCATAAAAAAGATTTTATTATAATTTTTTTCGCCACCGTTATTATAAATTTAATTTCCCTGAGTCGGTCGCCACGAGCAACCTCTTCCTGCGTCTGTAGCGGCAGAAGCCGAGTTCAAAAGAGGGTGAGTATTATTATGGCGGGTTCACTGCCGAACATCATCTTGAAGCGATTTGCTGCTCGCTCTCTCAGCAAACCGGTAAGATCTTGGAACATCTACCTGTTGATGCGAACAAGATTAACCTTCGATTCTTGCATCTCTTTTATTATCTCATTGGGTGGAATGTATAAAGTTATACACTTTCTGCAATTTGCGTTGATTGGTATCGTTTTTTTTTTTTTTGGTCTGTTGCCTTGTATGTGTTCAATCTATCCTTGCGAAAGTATTGAGCTGCGCTAAGTTAGAATTTGTTCGTTGCGATTGAAACGGCCTTGGCGTTCCCTTCTGCATATGCGTGCTGCCATATGGGAGCCGGAAAATTGCTTTGCTTACGTTTTACTTAAATCTTCTGTGACTATGATTCCCGTGGTTTGTATTTGATTGAAGTTTTGAGGGTCCTTTTGGTTGTTAGGGTCAAGGTTTAAGGAATGTGAATCAAGTGTACATTTTATGATGTGGGGTGCACATTTATGGCATCGTTCTTCTCATGAGAAAAGCCAATACCCTAAATCTCCAAATTATTATTTCATGTAGAGCTTTTGGGATTATGGTAAACAATTTATAGGTCTTAATCCTGTTTTATTCATCTGAATTTTGCTGAAATTATGCAAATATTCTTTTATTTTCAAAATTCAAAAGGACCTCTAATTTTTTTCCTTGGCTTTTGTATTGTTAACTGCTCAATAAACGGATAGGATTGCACATGAATGTCGCCACGTCTGCATGGGCACTTGATTAGGCATTGTGCATGCCTGATATTTCCTCTTGCTCAATTTCCTTACCCCTAGAGTTGATTGCAGAAAGGTGGCCTGTTAATATCAACTCGAGTTCATCTTACATTGCAATATTATGTTCATTAGTGCTATAACTTACGATACTTATCCATTATCAGTGAGTTGCGATCTTCTTTTTATTGATCTTTGCTCTAACATGATAGCAGCTTGGTGGGTCACTTTGCAACTATGGCTTGAGATTTTTAACTTCTGCGACAAATGATCCTGACACACATGATGACTTCAAGCCAGCTAATAAGCTTGAGACACATGATGACTTCAAGCCAGCTATTAAGCTTGGCACAGACTTCAAGCCAGCTAATAAGCTTGAGAATTCTGGCGTCTCTTTGAAAGATCTTGTTGAGCAGGTGAGTGTACATCAAGATAATCTGGGACATGTAAAATAAATCAAATGTCCCCCCCCCCTTTAATCACACAGGCAATCTGTAAATCTCTGCTTAACTGTGGCAAATGTGGGCAGGATGTCAAGGAAAATCCAGTTATGATTTACATGAAAGGCATTCCTGAGCTCCCACTATGTGGATTTAGTTCACTTGCAGTTAAAATTTTGCAACTATATGGTGAGTACTGAAATGCCTGTTTTATTGTTGCCTAAGCATGGACATATCTTCTCTGAACTGCCTCAGTGCATTGATATTTATTTATTTATCTTACTCTCTTTTGATAGATTTTTTCTTCCAAAATTCTGAGAATGCTGCTGGTTTGAAGAAATCATTATAAAGAGTTACATGTCAGGAATGTTTATGACTTCTGCATATACTCTGATTGGTGGATGGTTTTGTTTGGAGTCACCTGAATTTAACTATCTTTTTGTAGGGACACAATGAGAAATTATGGCATAGTTAGCACAAAAAACTTTGAATATAATATGAGACAGCACTGGTTATACCTGTTACGTGTGAGATACTTGATGTGGGCATTTCATGCAAGTTTCAGATAAAGATATGAGATTTACATATAAGGAATATTCAAAAGAAACATGAACCTTAGACTTGTCCTGTTTTTCAATCTTTGGCTTACTTGTGGGATGACACCACTTTAGATTTATCCTTGCCATTTCAATTTATCTGCCCCATTAGGTTACATAATGACAATTCTAGAAATTGCAATTTTCACTGTATGTTTGACCATTGCAGATGTTCCATTTGGTGCTAGAGACGTTTTGGAGGATGCTGAACTGAAAAGTGCTGTAAAAGCCTTTAGGTAGTGATGCTTGCTGGCTTTATAACTGTTTGATCCCTAACATTTTTTCATGTCACAGTTAAAATTATCACTAATTTATATTACGATGGTTTGCTAAGGGCCCTTTTGTTTAAGCTTAATTATACATATATATATATTCTAGAAATTATATGAAAAGCAATTTGTTGCTTAGAGATTTTATCGAAAGCAAAAATTATATTGTGTTTGGTTACAGTAATAAAAAAATGATTATTATTTAGTGATTTTTAGGTTTTATGATATTTTTGTGTAGGGATTCATTAAAAACAATTTACTCCTCCAGTCCTAAATATAAGACCCTTATACTAGCGTGTATAAGGGTCTTATATTTAGAACTGGAGGAGTATTATTTAGTTACTTTTATACATTATGGTATCTAGGTATTTTTATGACATTCTCTCTCATCTACCGCATCTTATTGATTTTTAGGGGTTGGCTTTTTTTTAAAAAAAAAAAATTCTGGTTATTTTTAAAAATTCTAACAAATATAATAAAATTTCCTATAAATGATTTTTAAAAAATAAGTTATTTTATCATTAAGAAATGCTTAAACAAACTGGACCTGAGACAATTTGACGAGTGGTAATTGTTCATTATGATAAGTTGAGATTTCATTTTTCATTTGTGCCTCGAACATTCAGCAGTTGGGATTGTGACAATTGGATTTGAGCCTCTCATTTAATTTTAAGCTCAGTCTGCCTTCTAAAATTAACGCGCGTGCGCACTAGCCCTTTGTAATTGTGATTTTCTGAGGTCAGACCCTGCATGTCACCATTGCAGAAGGCTAACTATTATACCACTCTTTCCCTTCCCCCCGTGCTTCATCTTCCACATCTCACTAAAGCTTCAGTTCTCCCCTACAGTTGCAGGCAATAACTAATATCCAAAGAAACAAATAAATCAGAGTGATAAAATTATCGATTGATCCTCGAACACGGTAGCTCTAGTAGACATGATTCATAGTTAATTACAGGTTAGCAACATATTTTGTATGATGTCCTAATGTTCTTTCTCTGCAGTAACTGGCCAACATTTCCACAAATTTTTATTAAGGGAGAGTTTCTTGGTGGATCAGACATTATTCTCAATATGCATCAGGTTAATTCTCATTTTTGGAGTTGATCTATTTCTTTTGTACCTAGTCTATTGCTTAATGATATTTTACATCTTATGTAGAGTGGTGAATTGAAGGATTTGCTTAAAGATGTCACGTCCAAGAAGTAAAAGCCCGACTATATGAAGTTCAAGTTTTTAAGATGGGGTAGTTTGGAAGAACTTGTTTGATGTAATCTATTTTTAATTGATATGTCATTATAATTTGTGCCAGAATCGATAGATAGTTATAACTTGGTGAATAAAGAAATTGTGTTCCATTCATATGCCTATATTTTTGTTGTTTTGCTTTCTTTAGTACGTATGTGCTCTACATAAAGTAAATTGGAATCGAGACTGAAATTTTATAATTCTGACCCTCTCTCAAAATTGATGTTTCTTGTGAATTGATCTTCTAAGTTAGATAAAATATGAGAGATTCAACTTAAAATAAAGGGTATGTTGCAGTTCATATTTAACCAAGTGTTCAATGTGCGTAGAACACCATCATGAAGTTATGATTGTGATTTTCTTATTATTTGGAAAGGCCAGAAGTACATAGAATAAAGACGTGACTCTTTACTTGTTGAAACAAGAGTGGAATACTTGTCTGCTGAACCAAAATTGAGATATTCACAAGTAGGCCTAGTTTAGAAAGAATAAATAAACTTATTATGGATAAGCATGATCATTTTCATCGTGGGTCCTGTGAAAAAGTGACATGCTGCTTCAACTGGCCATAATAGCTTTCAAGTCTGGAACATCGAGGTGGACTCTTAATGACATCTGCCATATTTCTTTATGACTATGAATCACAGTACCTTTAGAGATAAAGAAGCCATCGATTTAAAGCTAAATATATCTAATAGTACAACTGTTAGCCTCTAGGATCTTAATAATATAACACAACAGAGGAACATGAAAACACATTCAGAGCATCATTCAACAGGAACATGACCAAAAAAAGAAAAGACCCTGAAATAAATTCTCCTACACCATATGTATCCATAATATATATATATATATATATATATGGATATACCCAACCCTTCAATGATAATGATCTACCTACACCGAAGCACGCCATTTATGTTTACCCCTCAAGCCCCAGCCTTGAGCTAAGCCAATTGCAGACTTCATCCAGCTCTCTAGGAACTGTATAATGACCAATGCTGCGCACAAACCAAAACAGTAAAACTCTAGATTTAACTGATATATTCAAAAGGGAATAATCTCCACATGAATATAACTGACCCATCATAGGATTTGAATGTCATATATCGAAATCCTGCGGAACTTAAGGACTGTGCTGATTTCTCCCCGTATTTGTAGGGAACAACATCATCACCTGCAAAATGATTTGCATATAAGCTTCTATTAACAGCCAAATCATTTAAGATACATGTACTTTAATCATGAAGTTGCTTTGGAACTTTAAGGGTTTAGATTCAGTGGATGATAATATATGCAGACACATACTTAGTCCATGGCACAGCAAAAGGGGTAATGAAGCTGCTCGCCTTCTTGCTTCATGTGACACTTCTATCTTGTTTCTTAAACTCCTGCATAAATATCAAATTTCAACCACAAAATATCACCTTGTCGGCAAACTTTTGCAGATGAGTATTGAGAAATTGATGAAAAGATAAAGCCGGATGTTCTTTGCCATAACCTAAAGTGATTAAAAATCGTACCTTGATCCCGGAAGCCAGCCGCTTAATCCAACAACTGCTCTTAAGTTGACAGAGTATGGAATGCCATTTCCATACCTTCCCATGGCAAAACAAGTTGCAGAATATAGTGCTGTTGCTGCACCCATGCTAAAGCCTCCAACACCAACTTTCACTGTCACAAAAGTTTGGCGTGTTAATGAGATTCATCAACAGGCTAATTCTACAAGATACGAATTACGAGTTCGTGGATCCTAATTCCCATTTACAAAAATTGCCACAGACTTGATATTTTCTCGGACCACACACAGTAAAAGAACTAAAACTGATAAATTTGACATAAAATGGAGTTTGAACACTTTTCTTCCTTCCTTTTCCTTTCCCCTGAATGATGTTATGATGATAAAGTAAATTTCATTCTCCAATACAGAATTATGTATGAATGTGTGAAAGTTAGATGTAGTTGATACCATCAGCTGGCTCTGTAGACAGTAAGTTAGCGATGTGAGCTGCTGAAGCATCTAAACCCTCCCAATCATCAGGACCATCTTCTGAAAGCTCTCCCTCATCAAACCCTTATAAATATAAATTTACCATGTTAGATTCTTTTAGTGCTTCTATGAGTATATATGTAAGTATTGGAGTAGTAAGAGAAGTTTGTATTACATGCAGTGCAACGAAAACCGCCAAGTGCAGCTACAGGACGGATAGGAGCAGTAGGACAAATCCATTTGATCTACACCATAAAAGCGTAAGAAACTGTGCCAAAGATTTATTGAAACACATAAGAGTAACTATCGAATTGGTATCTCGATTAAAAAAAAAAGGCTTACGTTTTAGTTTTGGATTTATTTAGTCCCTAAATGTTTATAACTCACTGCTCGGATATGTTGGGTTAGTTCTTCGAATAAGAAGAGTAGATGTACAATCTGGTCCAACAAAGGGACTAAAGTGCAATGAGTTACAAGCTTCACTTATACAGATTAATGAATCAAAGTACTAAAGCATTAGTAAATATATCCTATTAGAGATCAAACTGTGTATTACTCGAAAATAGATGCGAGTATATGAGTCATATAACTAGCAAAAGGAATATGTATATATTCTTACATTTGGAAGAGCAAGAGATTCCAAAAGCTGAGCGGAGCTGCAATAAACAAAGCTCAGAATCAGATAGGCTTGTCTCTAAATACTTAAATCATTTCAAGGCAATTCACTGAACTTTAAGAGTTTAATAAGAATACAGCTTTGGGTTGAGTTTCTCTGGTTCCTTTATGAGATGATTCAGGCATATAATTAGAAAAGCCAATAAACATCAACCAGAATCCACTTGTCTGCTAGACATAATTGTCAAGATTCTCAACCATGCTTCAAATCATTCAATTATCTGTATAAGATTATTCTTTTTTCATATAAGTATTTTTTGGTCGAATGTCTTGTCTATTATTGTTCAAATGGGTAGAGGAAAAAGAGAGCATTTGGTACCCCAAATACGAATCTAGTATATGCTCTAACAAATAAAAACCGCCCGTAGTTAAAATGGAGGTTACATTATACTCCTCCGGTCCCTAATATAAGACCCATTTAACTAATTTGATTAGATTAAGAAAGTTAGGTAAGTTAGTTAATTATAAGAAAAGTGACACATTTTTCCTAAAACACCATAATCATCTTTCTTAATACCCTCTCTCCCTCTTCTACTTGATTATGGTTGAGGGAGTATCCATAGGGGTAATTTAGAGAAAATTGATAAATATGAGAAATGGGTCTTATATTTAGGACCAAAACCAACTCAAGAATTGGGTCCTATATTAAGAACCGGAGGAATATCATAGTACTACATTTTCCTCCAACAGAATTTATTCCGATCCGAATCTCAACAGAATTAAAATCAAGAAAACACTAACATGAGGCCTGCGAATATGATATTTAATATTAAAAAAAGAAAAATTTTCGTATTGCAAATAAAAAAGTGAGGGATTGTTCCACAGTGGAAACTCCTTGAGTTCGGCAACCATGCATTTATCCCTCAAATAATTTGCGATGTACTTTACCCATTTAAGAGAGAAGAAATTTACATTTTTATTTCAAAATCTTACGGCCACACAATTCAGCCATTAATCAGTCCCTCAAATATACATAATACATTTTCAAGGACTAAACTGTGTAATTTTAAGATTCAGAGACCAAATAGTTTAGATATGTGTCTTTTAAAGACCTAAAAAAAATACATTTTCTCTAGAATGGAAGAAAGTAATGAAAGGATTGACACAAGAAGCAAAGTTCACAGCCATTAACACAAGACTAAAGGAGAATGAATCAATCATAGCTAAGGCAGTGTGGAAGAGCATCCGTACCTGGAACCATTGTCACCAAGACCATGTAACCAAACAATAGTGGCTTGGTGCTTTCCTTTGGGCCTTACCACATGGGTTTTCCCAAACTCAAAAGTCCTTCGACCAGTTCTGCTACCTGCATTTTTCACGAGCAAGAAAGCTAAAACTTAATAAATGCAGCTGATAGAGTTCAAAACAAGTACAAAAAATGACAACAATCCTCACAAACGAAGAGTAAATATCATGCAGCATAGGGAAGGGAAAAGACAGGTGAAAATGTTACAAAAGTGACTTTTTTCGACAAAGTACAAAACACAAATAATTAGAAGACCAGAAAAAGCCCCTGCAGTTTATAGAAATTCCACAGTTCATGAGAAGAAGAACATCAAACCAGAGCCCATATGAGAATATCCGTAGCTCATTTTGCAGCTTGCAAACTGTTTTGAAAGCACCCTCAGCTATTGCAACGACTATATGAGAAGAGGATCTGCAATGAAAGAAAATGGGGAATGGTGGTGTATTTATACACAGAAGGGTATGGTGGAGTTGGAATAAAACGTGTGAATATGCATTGCAAATGTATTAGTGAGCACAAAAGCTATATAGACCACGGCCAAAACCACCTAGATAGAGATGGGCATCCATGAAAAGGAAGGAACTAGAGACAGACCAAAGGAGTAAACCCTTTATCAGCACATCACATTCATCCGTTTCTAAGCTTAGAGAATCTGTGCTTTGAGGACAGTGGCTTGAAAATAAAGGAAGCCACAACGATAACTGAAGAATATTAATGAAAACCTGACAGAGGGAGAGCTAGAAAGGGAGAGAATAACCTAAGTTTGCAAAAAAGAAAATATCTTTCCTTTCACAAATGATTTGTTTATGAATTTCTGCATGATTGATGGATTCCCATTAACCTCTAACCCATAGTTTTAAAAATTTTGAAATATTATATTCTCAAGGACAAAAAGGAAGAAATCAGCAGAAAATTTGCATATGGGAAAGGAAAAGGGTGCTTCTGGGTATTTCCCCCCGATTTCTAGTTCTTGATAGATAATAATGATAAAGCTTATCAAACTGGATTTCATATTAGAATTGACAAGAAAAAGCACGTAAGCTTTTTACACTAATCTTCCCCTCTCTCTCTTGCTTTCCACTATGCTCGGCTGCTCAAACCCCACTCATCCAAAAATTTTGTTTGTTTATACTCATGAGGAGCAGCACAAGTCAAAAGAATAGTACAGTATATAGTACGTGCTCTTAGAACTTACATGTGTGTGTGTGTGAAAAATAACATCCAATCCAAAAATCATGCAGCTTTTTTTTATATACATTTGGAAGAAGAAAAATAGAAAAAAAAAATTGCAGCCTAAACATCTTCAGGAGGAAATCATTATAGGCATAGTAGAAGCAGAATAGTTTGCAAAATCTCATTTCTAGAGTATCACGAGACTATTTTATCCCAAAAAAAAAAAAGGGTATTATGAGATTAAAGAACACATCTTATTTTTCCATTGCCTGCTAGAGAGAGCTGTAGTGGAATCCAACTTGAAAAAATGTTCCACTTGCTAACTTCTTTTATTTTCTTCGATGGATTTTCCTGTTCTAGTGTCGCCAAGTTGTGCAGAGATTTTGCAGCTTTGATTCCCACAGTAACATCAAATCCGTAATTTATTGTGAAGTGGTGGATCTGGTATATATCCCTGCCTCACAGAGATAAAATTTCAGACATACGGAGAGGCAGAGCCACTATGTACATAGGTCAATGAGTACATTCATTGTGCACCACTATGTATGCTCACCTATAAAATGCAGCTTTCATGCAGCTTACCTGGAAATCTTAAAATTCTTATCTATGCTTCCTTCTGTCCACTTATTCGTTTTCTGAACTTCTAAAGCTTCATTGATGGAGACTAGAAAATTATGTGCACTATTCAAATAGGGAATGCCGCGAATCTTGAAGAGTTTGATCATGATCTATAAAAGTATTGACAGCTAGTGCTAACACTATCTTCAATCTTTCTTTTTCTTTTCTTTTCTATATGCATGTATGTGTTAATTGAAAACTTTGAGGTCGTGAAAGGTCCATCTGAAAATGAAAGTTTGTGGAAGATTGGCGATAAAAAGATTGTGATATCGTATGATGTCTACATAGCATAAAAATAATGTTTAATACTAGAGTGAGTCAATATCACATGATAGTGTATTTTAAACAACAAAAGCACTCAGCACAAAATTGGCTTAATTAGTTGATTGATAATCTCACATGGAAGTGCTTTGTTTTTGTTTTCGTCTGCCTTTAGGCATCAAAGCACTTGTTAAATACTCCCTCCCATCATAAATATAGTAGCTATTTTAATAGATTTGCTTTAATTATAAATGAAATGTCCCAATTCATTTTGTCTCCCAATTTTATAATTTTTTCCTAAACTATTCATATTGATTGCACATAAATGGGATAGTTTCCAACACAAATGATTGAAGGGAGCATTTTAGTGAAAGAAACACAAATTTATTATGAATAACTAACCTTATTGATTTTTTCAAATAACTATAAAGTAGTCATCTACCTCCTGCAGGACCAAAGAAAGTAACCTTTTTCAAAAACCAAAAGTTCTTTAGAGATAATATTGTAAGTTAGGTTTTTTATATTCTAAAATTTCCTTTCATTCGCATTAACCGACGTTCATTGTCATTTTGTAATTTACTTTAAAGAACGTAAAGGAGCACCAATATAAAACTGGTTGACTTATAGTTCAAACAAGCTGGTGAGGTGGCAGAGCCTAATTGGTTGACCATATGAGGTTAAGCATCTAATATCCCTCTGCGAGGTCAATAAATGAGTGGTTTTCTCCCTGTTTAAGAGGAACTTAAGGCTAACTTTTTGGTTTTGTCAACTCCTGCCCTACCCCACGATGAATGAATATGAAAAAAAGAAAAAGAAAGAAAGAAAGAATAGCTCCAACACACTGAATAGTTGAATCAGAGAGTGAGTACAAAATAGGAGTATTTGTTTATGAGCAGACAAGATATGCTGCTGGCACTAGACTATCTTATTGGAGATTAAAGTACTGTGTGGTGGGTGCAATCTTGCAGATTAGGCTGCTTAGATAGGCAAAAGCTTTATAGTAGAGGAACATATTGATTGCCCAATTGAAAAAAATTTGTAAATTTCAAAAATCTCAGAAGCACTAGTGCTACTAACTTCACCAATTTCAATATATTTTACAATTCTCTCTTCTGCAATATAAGCTGGCATGCACACTGGGAAAAATATTCCCTTGGTTTTCCTTTCAAAACATATATATTCATAAAAAAAACAAAAGTAGAATAATTTGGGACGCAAATTTAAGACCTCCCTCTTAAGGGAATTTAACTTGAGTTCTACGCTTGAAGAAGAAGAATCAATCAATTGGCTTTTAGATTTTCACCTAGGCCAAGAAGCTGGTGCTCAGCTATTGAGTAGACACTTGTGAACCAAAAGGGGTGAGTTTCTAGCTTCACTATTTTTTTTCTTTCTTTTTTGAAGTCACTCAAACACATTAAGAATTCATTAACTGATATGGATGAAATAAACAACTTCTTCTTGTTCTGTGTTTTAGAACAAACAAGGACATTTAAAATATTATGCTATGATGGGACACTTACCTAAGTTAGGGCATGTAGCATGTCTTATTGTTTTGTTTAGTCACATTGACAAGACACCAGATTCAACCTCCATCAAGGAAGTTTTTAAGCTCATCTTTTTAAAAATTAAATTAATTACTTTTGAGAGAAATGCACCTTTACGGCTTCACCACACTTAGATATTTATTTATAATTAATTTTTCTGAATTTTGTGTGGTTGGTTGGATTATTTTTCTTCCACCTAAAGTAGAGCACTTTACAGATTATGAAGTGGCTCAAAACTTAGGGTGAAGAGTGCCAACCAATAGTTTACATTTTTAGAAGATTGTTTTCATTTAAGTTGTATATGAAATTTTCCTTTTCATGATCTAAGATAAATATAAAATAAAAAGGCATAGCAAGCTATATTATTTTTATGCAATCATTTGACACATATGATAGAACCAAATCGGATTTGAGTATTGCTGGACTCAATTAACCTTATGTCTCTTAGAATGAATTTTTTTGATTTATAAGATTGAAATCCTCAAGATTATTTAAAGAAGATCGAGTCCCTTCAACTTATCCTAATTATTATTGATTAAGTTATAAATATATAATTACATAGCTCACTTTAGAATCTGTGCAATGTATTGAGAAATGTAAGTTGCTAGGATAAGATAAAAACGAGCATGAACTGACAATATGCCACTAAAAACATCTTTTAATTTTGAGAAGAAAAGTGAGAATTATATACAATAATGCAATTATTCCTAGAGCCACAAAAGTAGTATTCGATTGCCATGCAAAAATTCAAAATGATAGTTGATGTTGAGGTGGACCTATGTGGAGTTACGAGACAAATCTGGTTTTTGAAAAAAGACAAAGGAAAAGTTGGACGTTTCATCATTAAAATTCAAATACAAATGATAAGCCACTTTGATATATATTTGCAAATCATGTCAAGTCCTCACACAATCATTACTTGTTAATCCCTTCATCACATCATGTTATCTGATGTATCTTCCAATTTAAACAAAGCTTAATTTATTGCCATATATATATATATATAGTCCTTCTCTTTAATTTGATGAGATGATGTCAGCGTTATAGCAACTTCAAGATGTAAATTCATTCAATTTTGTTACTAGTAAAACGGGATTTGTATACAAACTCCATCTCTTACTATGAGCTTGTAGTTTTTTAGTTACACTTTATCATGTGTTATATCTTTTTCATGTAGATTTAAGATTAAATGATGATATGGAAAAATAGATTACTGTTTTTAATCATATTTATAAGACACTTTTAATTGAATTTTTTTCTTAAAAAACGTAGTTGAAATTAAGTTTTAGTTTCTTTAAAAAATTTTAAAATTACCCTTAATTAAAATTATTAATTTTTTTTATTACACACACCTATTACCCTTCCTCATGGGAAGGACTCCCCAGAAGCACCCAGTTAAAATTATTGATTCCCATTGTAATATAATATATATATATATATATATATATAATCTTTCCTGTCAATTCCAATGACATTTGTTGTATATATGAGTTGGGAATCAAATTCTTATGCTGTTAATAAATATATTTTTTAATAATGAAATAACAGCTTCTTAATTTTTATAAATATATAATAAATCTTGTTACGTTGGGCAAAAAGAAGACACTTATTTTATAACTTAACATCACATAATTAAATTTTATAAAGAATTTAAATTTTACAATTTGATTAAGTATTTAACGAAGAAAAAATATAAGTTTTACATAGTTCAATTCAATTTTTTCATTCATCTCTCTTTTGTTTGTTTCACATTTTGTTACGTGAGAGAGTGATAAATAGCTCTATCTAAGGGGTGTTTCCAAAAGCACTACTTTTAAAAAGTATTTTTATATAATGGAGACAAAAAATTTTTCATACTTATTTAGGAGGTGTTTGGGTAATTAAGAAAGTGCTCTTAAAAGTATTTTTTCGTAAATCGAGATAAACTCTTTCACATATGTATTTCGTATACTATAAAATATTTTTAAAACTATGATTTGATTTTGATCTAAATACCTTCTAAATAATAATTCGTTATTGGTAAGTTTGAGACATGAGCCTTTGAATCTATTCTGTTCGGATTCTAATTACCAAATTTAGATTTTTATTACTTCATTGTGCTTAAAGAGAAAAGCATTTAGAAAAACACTTTCATAAAAGTAATAACACTACCTCTGGTGTTTAATACAAGAATCATTTCACTAATTTGAGAAATTTAAAAAAATTAAAAAAATTACTTAATTTTAACGCATGTTATATTATCTCTTTAAAATATTTATATGTATCATTAGATAATATTATCTCAAGCCTATAATATAAGAGCTAGTTAACTAATTTGAATAGATTAATAAATTAATTAAATTAGTTATTTGTAATAAATAAATGTTGTTTTTCCTAAAATATAATTGTTAATCATATTTATTAATTAGAACTATTATTTAATAAAATATTTAACATGTGCAACACGATAAAGACTATCTTGAAAAATCTATAAATATAAAAAATAAAATAAATTAAAATCTTATATTTAAATTAAATTAAAAATGAAATTAATTATTAAAAACTGGCATACTGTGTTAGTTTAAGAGAGTGACAAATTAGTTCGAAAAAAATGATAATATAATACTTTAAGTTGTCACTTCAGTATGTCCCCATCATGCTTTTCCGTCACTTCGGGCGTTTCCCTTGGCAAAAGAAGGGGAGGTTGGTGGAAATTCCTCTATATTCTGCAAAATGATGATGAGGATGATATGTTTCTTTTTTTTTTTTTTTTTAAAGCATGTGTCATTCGTTCCCGACCACCATTTTTGTTTTTGTTTTGACCATTTGACTTTCACTTAGAAATATTAGCACGAGAATTTAGGTCTGAGTGCTAAATTTATAAAAAAAATTTAGGTACTATAAATTTATTTATAATATAAGGACTTAATGTGAAATTATTCTGAAGGACTATGCTCCTTCTCTGGCCCGCAGTATAATCCAACATGACATTTGTTGAACTTTGGGCCATAGATCTCCACGGATTTAATTTAAGGCCTCCAGTGCTCGGAACGCTTCCTTATATTTTCAGAAACTAGGATTTAACAGTTAAAGCCATGTCCACAAATTTAATTAACGACATAGATACCGGTCTTTTTAAGGCGGCGAGTGGCGACATAATACAAATGTCATTTAGTCCAAGTAATTTTTTTTTTAAAACGAGCTAATTATTATTACCCACACATCCCATTTTTAATATTTATCTTAGAGAATTTTTTGCATACACGTAACTAACACACAAGCAAATCCCTATAATCATTTTTCTATTAAAAAAAAGCTCTTTCATACTTTACGAGGTATCTTGTACAGTATAAAAATTACTTAAAATAAGCTAGTCCAAACACCACACATAACCCAGTTGAACTATATCAAGTACGTATACGTAGTTTACACAATAAATTCTTTTTCCAAATATAAGTATCGGAACATGGAAGCTTTTCCTTTCAAATATTATTTCAAGCAACCTAAAAAATTAATGTAGTCACTTTCATTATTGCAGCTAACCAACAGGAATGACAGCTCTCGCAAACGACCAGACTGTGTCTAAATAATAAAAATTTTCTACGTCAAAATTTGCAAGAGCATCATAACAATGTATAATCCGATTAAAAAGCAAACAACATTAATGCCTCTTGGTATTTTAAAGACTCAATTGTGTGCTAGACAAAGTCTCTCCTGTCCAAAAATTATTCCAGAAGAAAAAATGGCAAGCTTACGATCAATGATGGTCCTCATCGTCGCCATGTCCATCTGGTGCCCCACCGGGTCCAACCACTTCAAGCTGTCAAAAGGTGAGGTTGAAAAATCAGTGTCGTTCCGTTGTATAATTTCCCCTTATAAAGTAATATGTCTACATGTTGTGACAATACTCAGAGATATCCGTGATCAAGATATAAGTGATCAAGATAATTCTTGCTGGAATAAGAATCACATTAACAGAGATAGAACAACATACATGCAGACATGCTGAAGCTGATCCTATGAGAATTACTATTGTAGAATGTTAGATCACTTTGGAAACTTGGGAAAATACATGAAAAGGGAAAGATGCCCTGTGTTGGTCGGAACGGTCACCTATTTTGGAGAGAGAAATAGAGAAGTAGGGCAGCTATAGGGTTGCTATAGTCAAAGTCAATGAGAGGGTTAAGTTGAGGGCTGAGAGGGTCACTTTTTGGGGTCTTTAAATCCTCTCACTAGTCCAGAGAGAGGGTCCGGAGAATTTTGAAATGTGGCTTTTGGGTGGAGAGTGCAAACCTCTCAGAAGCTGGCAAACCTGTTCTGTTTTAGAGAGTATGCAGTGTCCATATGTTGTGACTTGTATCGTTGTTTCTGTTGGGCGGTAATCTGAACTTGTATATCATTTGTGTGACTGTGCATCTATCAGAGCAGTGTTTAATTTCTGACTGTAATGTGTTTTAGCTCTTATTTTTATCTTCAAGTGTAACTTGTTCTTAATTCAGTAGAGTTCAGAAGTTTTTGCTCAAGGATCCCAACAGAGAATCAAAAACTTGGCAGCCAAAAAGTAATCAGATAGTGGAGATGTTAGTTAGATAAACTCTATCTAAATACAAATTTCATGAGAGCAGCCTTAATATATGCAATTCATGACAAGCGGGGCTCTTGATACTAAAACAGTACAAGTGCCTGCAAACAGGTGGGTAATTCTAAATCTACAAACTTTGCATACCTATACATGTTAAGTCAAAGGGGGTAAAAATTGAACATATAGTGGATGGAACTCTCAACTTACCACAAAGTACTGCGTGCACACTGGACATTCATGTGGTTTGCCTTTCTCCAGCCAAAACCAGACAACATCATGCTCATCCTCTGCAGTAAAAAAGTCGTTCACCTCAATGTCATCGCTAAAGTATGATTATTTTCATCAACTTGTGAAGAAACTCGCACACAATAAGACATATCTAAAGACAAGGAGTCCCCACCGCCTTCACCTCCAGGGCATCCGACTATCCTTTTGTCATAGTATGACTTAACAACAGCAGGTGCTTCCTATAAAGCAACATACAATGATTAATATAGATATTAGATAGAACATGTTTACAGCATAGAACTAAATATTACAGGGGGGAAAGTAATGAGAACCCAAAATAAATAGAATGCAACCTTTGCACTCAGGCAGTTTTTTTTTTTTTTTTTTTCCCTCAAGGGAAAAAAAATTATAAAGAAGGAATCATGAATCTTACATCTGCAAGCTAGGTCAATCAAATAAACAATGAATGTTATCAAGCTTAAAAGTGACAAGTAGAATAGAGGAACAGAAAGACATAAATAGAAAATAGTACTAGAGTCCAACTGAGACAAAATGGAAGAAGTAAATGGACACTTTAATAGAGGCTGAAGATGATTTTCCCTCCCCAAATCCATATCACAATGCAACAACTCTATTTTATGTTTATAATTTTTGCTTGGTTTTCCAACCTTCTGCTCATTATTCATCTTCTCAATTAAACATAGTAGAGATCCTCGTACTCCGTTTTATTTTACAAAGGCATATAATTGTCTAAATTGCTTTGAAATTCGAAAGAAGATCATACTGATGTTATAAGCAGTTTAGGTTCCAGAATCAGTAAATATCTGTATTTTAATCCATTCATTGTAAATTCCTTTGTTTTTCATTCCACTTCCCGGTATTCCATACATCCAAATGAACATTAGCATGCATTTTCAATACTAAGATCACTCAAAGTTAGTTACTTGAACTAATGCGGGGTTGAAGACCTAAAAGTTGACAGTATTTATTTAATTAAGGATGCCTCAATTTGCATATCAAATATCACATCTTGATAAAATTAAATAGGAACTAATAGGTTTCAATACACAATGTTAAGGTATTCTGACAGTTTTGATTTATTTCCTCAAGTGTTATTCTCGCCAAAAAATGAGCAACCACACGCAACTTTATTAGAAGACTAACCTTTGTACCAAAAGGACCTTCAGGATAGTTTATATCAAGAAGCTGTTTTCCCTGACAGAAGGAAACAATTACGAAATATGAAACATCCTTCAAATACCAAAATTACTCACTCCAAGCCAAGACAATGATCCAGCACGATCAACAGAGAATCGTGAGAGTAGTCACCTGAAGCTCTGCCTCAATCTCCTCACGCTCATGGCCAGTAGCAACAGGCATTACATCCTCAACCGTCTTTCTGATCGCAGCATCCGCTATTTTGTTGTGACAGAAAGAAAATAAAACAACGCATTATGTCAATTAAAGGATAGGTCACGAAAGAAATCATCAGGATAAAAGAAAAGACATTACCGGAACTAAAATGTCGTGGAAGAACAGAAGAGGAGCCATCAAACGTGTTGAATCCGAATCGAGAGGGCCCAGAAACAGATCGGGAAGCTGAGAGGAGGAAAGCGTGGCTAGCGATTTGAGCTGAGAAGAGAAAATTCTTCGCCACATCGTTGAGTCACGCCGATCCCAACCAAATCCAGCACCGAAATGGTTAAAAAACGAGAGGAACGCTTTCTTTTCTTTCTCTTTGGAAACACAAGCGGGGTCGAGTCCCAACGGTGTGCCTGGCTTTGGTTTTGAGAGCGAGGGGGGACTTGTACAAGAGGCAAGTCCCTATTCGCTTGCCACGTGGTGAGGACCACCGCACGTGCTGGATTCCAAGCTTGACCGGCGGAGAGTCGGCCTAAACTTGATTAGGCCCGAACTATATTTAGCAAAAAGGCCTGTTAACGTATTCTGACCCAAAAAACTAAAAACTACTTCCTCTTCCGATGCTTAATATAACAACTAGTTAACTAATTTAAGTATATTAAAAAAATTAATTAATTTAATTATTTATGATAAATGTATATTTAAAATATTCTTTCCAATAAGGTGTATTAGCTAGAATTATCATCTCTACAAGAACTATCTCAGAAAAAATAGATAATATAAGAAACAAATAGATTATGATTTTATATTTAGGACCAGAATAAAATTCAAATAGCTCTTATATTAAGGACCATATGTAGTATTAATTAATAGTATTATATAAGAAAATAATACTCCTTACTCGATCCTTAGATAAGACTTATTTATAATTAGATTAAATTAAAAAGTTAGATAAGTTAATCAATTATAAAGAATATGACATGTTTTTACTAAAACATCACAATCATATTTCCTTAACATTTCTCCCCTCCCTCTCCTACTTGATTATGGTTGAGAGAGTATTAATAGAGGTAATAAAAAAAATTGATAAATATGAGAAATATATCTTATATTTAATACCAAAATTAAGTCAACATTAAGTTCTATATTAAGAATCGAATAGTATATTTTATATGGATCACATATATATATATATATATATATATAAATGAAAGGTGATGAAATGAACATTGCATAATTATCTAATCATGTGAATTTCATTACTGGATTCAAAATTTTTCATTTCATGTGGATAATAGATTTTAATTTTCCTTCTTTAATTCTTTTTTCCTCCAAGAATTAACCATATAAAATCAAAAGCTAGTAGTAAACATACGAGAAATTTAACACCTGTCTTAATTTATATAAACCAGGTAAATTAGTTATCTATAAAAAACTATTCCATAATTTTTTTTAAAAACATATTGTTGCACTTAGATTGTTATTGTATTTTATTATTGTTTTGAGGGACCAGTAGTAGTAATTTGAGGAAAAAAAAATAAATATGAAAATAAAATACTTGAAGTTTTATACTTTATAGCAAGTTAAATCCTCCATCTAATTAATCACTTCATTATCTAAGATACAGGAAACAAAGTAATCATATCCGAGTATTGGCCAAAATACTAATAATTTCGAACCTCATGGCATTCCATTCAATTCCACCGAAAGGCCTACATAAATCCAGATCAACACGAAACTTGACCACTCTCTCAACACCACCGCACACACCATTGCATGGCTCCTATTATTACCACAATCCCTATGCAGGCCGCAGCTAGTGGATCCAGAAACATGTGTAATTTTGGTCTATCTCTCTGCAAAGAGATAACTAATTAATTGCCTGGCATGGACGGCTTCATTTTTCTCTCTCTTAGCCAAGTCTTGTTGATGCTTCACTCACAAGTTTTGACAGTCTAATGACATAAAAGCTCTTCTACAACTAGAAAGTTGCAACTTCGATCATGCTTTTACAATGTCAGTTATTAGTGCCTGATGATCTAATTTTCTTTTTAAAAAAAAAAAACAAGAAGAAGCTGGCATGTAAAATTTAGTGATGCATGGTACAAGATGGAATTTTCAAGCCCGTCTAGGATAACGAACGCTGAGCAATCTGATATCATCAATCACTGGCCCGCACAAAGAACCAGAGTTATCATTCTTCATGGTGTAAAACGAACTGAAGAACATGATACGCGTACGTGGCGACACTGCTTTGAATCGGAGCTTCCCTCGAACGAATCCTCCTTTGCCTTTAGATTCATACGGCACCTTCACTGTGTCTCTGCCTGCGAATGCCTCTACCACCATTGATCCTTCGCACTTGTTACTGGCGTCACCCACGGCGAACGTCAGGTCGTACACCTTTCCGACGATGGTTCGGACCACTTGTGCGATGGCGCTTTCTCTTCCGGCCACGATTTCGATGGCTCTTTTTCCTTCCGGCACCGAGAAGTGGTCGGAATCGATGTATTTTACGGCTTTGAGAGATTCGACGATCCATCCTGGTAAAGGACTGTGAGCGTCCTCGATGTGAGGCGGAATTAGAACTCCCCATGTTGTATTGGGCAAGATCAATGGGCCCTCCTCAAAGTTCCCGTTTTTCAACAGATTCGCTGCACTCCAATGCAAACAGACCACTTAGACGACGTCGTTTTGAGGGCATGCATTAAATATCCACGTGTATTAAATTTGCATCTATTCCACTTGTATTATGTATGATTAATACACCTTTTTAGTAGTAACCTAATTAACAATAGATTTAAATATTAGTTAAATTACTTAATTGTATAAAAATACATAAGTATTTTTTTAATTCCTTTCCTTCTTTACTAGCTATTTGATTACCTGGTGGAAAATATCAAATATGTTAATTTGGGAAAACACTGATAAATATGTGAAATAAGTCTTACATATATGACTAATATTAAACTTTTAATTAGGTTCTACGTTAAGGATTAGAGGAATATTTTTCATTTTGTTTGTTTGGACTTATATCAGTTTATTTAAGTTGGTGAATTTGTAGTTAGTTATAATTGCATCCAAATTTGTGTTAATTTATCAACAGTCTATATGATGGACTTTTGAGTTCACTGCTCGCACAATTTATGAACCTATGACTTGACTTGTTATTAAAGTCTCAACTAGAAGAAAAGTATATTTAACCCAACTCAACCCTTAAATTCGGTAAGTTAACTTATAAGCCACCTCAACACATATATTTTAATTAAGGTTTATTAATTTATTATCTTGTCTGGTATTCTTTTGCCAGCTTTTTTGGACATGCATCAAGGTGTGCATGTGTGTCATGTGTCAAACAAGTGTGTCCTCACATGTTTGAATTTACTATGTATGCCTTGATCTAAATGTCATCGGATTTTCTAGGTCACAGATATTATATCTTTATATTTCTAATTTTTTTCCCTCTAGCATATACTTGGAGGGAAAAAATGAGAAAAAAATGAAATAGGAAACTCCAAAAAATTATTGGGAGTTTTCTCCCTAATTTTTTTTCCCATCCAAACATGACCTAACGTAATTGCCAAAGAAAGATCAGATATACCTGAGGTTCTCCTTGGAAGGAAAGAAGCTTCAAAGCAACGGAATCAATAAGCGGGCCACAAGCCGGGTCCTCCTCGACTCCCGGGTTGTGGATCACGATTTCCAGTTCCGGATAGTCCGCTCGGAACCCGCACGAGAAAGACTCGCACCCGTTGCTACCGTACATAGTCTGAATCGGAATCACTCCCCAGTCCGCCTTCTCTGTCGTTGGCACCACCGAGATGTTGAGCTTCTCCTCTTGGGCGCACGTCCTTGACGCGCTGAACGTTAGCGAGTAGAAGCCACCCTTCACCAGCTTCACTTTCTGTTTGATATAAGCTTCGTTGCCGAGCCTGACGGCGTAGGATCCCTCCGGCACCACCAGCACCATGTCGCCTTGCTTCTGGCCGGATTTGATGTACTCGACAAAACCCTGCGTCGTCCAGTTGGGGATTGCATCGTTGCCCACCACCACCGACCCTTTCAGTTGCGACGGCTTGGGGCCTTTCTCGAAGTTACCATTCGGCAATAAACCTGCAATACTTTTTCTTTTGTTAGAATATATACTCTTAACAAATTAGATAAAAATATGAGTTTGCTATTTTTTAAAAGATTTTAAAAAAATAAACCCCTTATTTTAAACTGTATTTCCGCAGCTTATATTTTGTTATCAAACAGTTTAATTTTTTTTTATATCATCAATGATGGAATGTAAAGTGTGGTTGAAATTATTCATTTTTCAGATATTGACTTTGGAAAAAATGAGCGATGAGTTATAAATGGTATAATTTGTTTTTTATTGTTTACATGTAATAAGCTAGCCAGAAAGAAGGAGAGTATAATTTCTGCTCCTATTGGTCATATATGGGCACGTGTCTTTTACTTGCTCTATATTTGATTTTTGCAAAGTGTTTAATTATTGAAAGTTTTATTAGGAAAAGCTAATCTAACGGAAGCAGAAAAGGTTTCAGAGAAGAATAAAGATAACATTCCAAAGATAACTTAGAAGCCCCGAAACAGCCAGTCAAACAATATTGAAAATATCGCAAATTAAATTAATAAGGGAGGGGATCTTTGGGAACTCATAAAATAATATCTAAAAAAGTTAAAAAATATTATAATGATAATAATATGCATAAATATGGGTAAAGATATAAGGAACGTGCAGACGTTGCAGGGCGCACATGGATAAGTCACATGCAAGTAAGTAAAAAGAAGCGTATTGTTGATGTCTTTCGAGAAGCTTGCATCATGCCATGTCATTTAATTATTATCTCTAATTCTTAATATAAGAATTAATTAAAAATTTATTTTATCTTAAATATAAGATATCAATTCATTTTGTATCTCATTTATTTTCTCAAAATACTCCTATTACTTGTAAATGGTTCCTACTAATTCATAATTCTGATTATTCAATACACATGATGAAGAGAATAGTTTAAGAAAGATCAACACACAATTTAATAAATAACTAACTTAACTATTTTTTTAATATTATCAAATTAGTTATCTAACTACTCT